>NW_021703767.1:112424291-112545309 GCF_005190385.1 Monodon monoceros | reverse complement strand
CACACACACACACACACACACACACACACACACACACACACACACACGGAAGTGGGTAGTATCACTTTTGAGTGGGATATTTGACTTCTTTTTTGCTCACTTTAGCTTTTTAGAATTAAGCAGGCAGATCATTTACAAGAGTCTAAATAAAATATCGCACTGTTTTGCATGTGTATGTCTGCTTTGTCTCCATTAACCGGTAATGTTCCCTTTTCCTCAGCAAACGTGCCTTCACTCCTGTTCTTTTAATGCTCCCCTGGTTCCTTGTTGAGTGTTAGGAACAAATCAGGCATCTAGTCAGTGGTCAAGCAGCTGAAGGCTTTGAAAAAGAATGAAGGCTCAAAGGTTTATATCGAAGCAGAAACTATTCTAAGATTTTAAAAGCTACTCAGTCGTTTTTGACTGGATTTATTGAGCTCTGTTCTTCTACTGAAGGTGTTACTTTTAAACTAATGATATCCCTATTAATGATGGGATATAGCTCAAAAGGAAGACTATTTTAAAACTCTAGTTTTTCTAAAATAAGGACTATTAAGTGGCTTTTGAATAAACTATATATACTTGATTATTAACCAAGCCTTCACATTCTCTTCTCTACCCTTAGTACAGGAGGATTCAAATGCAGCATAGGGTATAATAATGTCAAACATAAGTTCAGAGTGTTTTATCCAAAATCTACTTGTCTTAATACTCGTTTTTTTTATTTTTTGGTCACACTTTTTTTTTTTCTCTGAAATAATCTAAGCTTAAAATCAGTTAATTGACTTAAGTCTTTCAAATGCGTTGCTTAAAAAAAACACAGTTGAACTTTCTTGCCTACCCCCCACCCCGCACTGTGCAAGTTTTTCTCATATGCATAAGACATAAATAAACACAGACAGGGGATAATGGCTAAAGGTTGTGTATGGGCCATAGATACAATGACAGAAAGACCTAGCAATCCATATTTACTCAGTTACATCTGCAGTGAATGAGCTGTGTTGAAAACAGCATTTTCTTTCCCAAATCTTAGGGATCCAGGTTAGATAGAGTTCCCTCTACTTCCTCTTCTTTCAGAAGTGGCTTCAGAGCACCAGCATTTCCTGGAAGCATTTCCTGCAGTGCGCTGGCATTGCTGTGGCCTTTTCTGCACCTGTAATCTGCTCCTTCAACCTTGAGCCATGATCCCTGCCACTCAGCGACACACCACCTCTTGTTAATTTCACTTTTTTGGTATGCCTTAATGTTTTTCTCAGTTCCAAATTATACCCCAATTTCATATCATCTCAGTTCTCTTTTCATCCATATTTCGATGGGCTCAAGCGAGGGTAATCAAAAGACAAATTTATTTACAGTTTGTACACATCGACTTCGACAAACAAGAGAAGCCCTGGTGGCCTTTAACTCCTACACATCAGTATAATCATAGTATATGCGGACCTCTGATCTTCTGACACTTTGCAGTGATCGGATGCTCTCACTCCTCGTTCTCATATTTGATTTCTTGAACAGCCTTCTTGAGAATGAGCGACACATAAAAAAGTAAATTATCGGATCCAGGCACACGTTGCACGCAGACAAGAAAAGCGTCATTTCTTTGCAGTAGTATAGGATTTCGTGTGCCGATTCATCTAAGAGTCTGTCCAGGTGACTAAAAGTGAAAGGAATCCTGCACAAGTGATAGGGTAGGAAACAGGTGAAAAACACGGCCACGACCACTCTAATGCTCTGGTTGTGTCTTCGCTTTCGGCTGGACTGGCTCACGAACTGCCGGCTGGATTTGTGGATGTACCTGGATATGGCTATGTAACATCCTATCAGCATCGCCAGCACAACCACAAACAAGCAGCTGTTGATGTAAATGATGGCCTTGTGCCATTTCACTCCCAAAGGACTCTTAAGTTTCATGCACTCATGAATATTTTCCCTCGTTGGTTGACCATTTGTTAGAATGATGTTTGGCAAGGACAGGATAGCCATGAGCACCCAGACACCAATAGACAAAATCTTTGTAAAGGTTATGCTGTACATGCGAGAGTCGCCAAATGGCTTTACCACCTTCAGGTAGCGATCAATGCTTATCAGCCCGAGAAACACGATGGAAGTATACATGTTGGCGTAAAATAAAACCGAAGTGTATCGGCAGAGGATAAACTTGAAGTCCCAAGGTCCAAATCCTGCATCGTGGACTATTCGAAATGGAAACGTCAGCGTCATTATGAGGTCAGCAACCACTATGTTCTTGAGATAAAATATGA
Organism: Monodon monoceros; assembly: GCF_005190385.1. Lineage (NCBI taxonomy): Eukaryota > Metazoa > Chordata > Mammalia > Artiodactyla > Monodontidae > Monodon > Monodon monoceros. Next base: position 112,543,072 of record NW_021703767.1, on the reverse strand, counting down.
AGCTGGTTTTATTCCTAATGTGGAAGAAGATCCACACTGCTAGACCATTCAGCAAGATGCTTGCCACAAAGATGACGAGGTAAAGCCCAGGCAAGATGACAGTGTCGAATTCGTTGTTAATGGTGGTGTTCTTTCCGGGTCCATCGCTTGTGTTACTTGGGGTGTGATTCCCTGGACCGTGCAGCTCATTATCTGTAGGAGAAGCGGGGAGACGTCACTTCAGTGCTTTGATGCATGCCCTACAGAGTGCTGGGCTTCCTCACAGGCTGAACTATTGCCGTTTCGGGCTAGTTAAAAGATGTCTTTAGTAATTTAAAGACTCCAGTTTATTGCACTGTGAATACTTTGAGTGCCTAAAGAATTGGTGGCCTCACACAACGAGGTCCTACTGTATGGTGCAGGGAACTGTACTCAATTTCCTGTAATAAACCATACTTGAAAAGAACATGAAAAAGAATGTGTGTGTGTGTGTGTGTGTGTGTGTGTGTAGAACTGAATCACTTTGCTATACACCAGAAACTAACACAACATTGTAAATCAACTATACTTTAATAAACAGACGAAAAAACATTAAAAAAAAAAAAGAACTGGTGACCTCACCCCTAAATCCCCCACCCCCAAGTCCCATGAGTAAAATGTGAATTTCTGGCTCTCTATGCTGACTGTTTGAAAATGAAAATAAATATACCAGTGAAAATTATCTTGATTAGATTTTTAATTCAGTGTTTGATATCCTTACAAATAGAATCAACAAAATTTGGGAGCAGAAAATTAGAATTTTATGTAACAGAATGGTAGCATGTGGTTATTCTTTTAGTGCAGTCTTTGGCAGGCTCTTTGAAATATCTTTTTCTCTCTCTTAGTTTTAAGCTATTTAATCATCAAGAATTGGGAAAGAGTAAAACTAGCAGGTCATTTTGAATTTTTTGTCCGTGACTTTTTTTTTTTATAATACTTAAGAAACTTTAGGGACCATCGTTAGGAAGAGAAATAAAAAGGAACAATTGTCATTAATATTTAAATTCATTCTCAAGGAGGACAGTTATTGAAAATAATTGCAGTCTGGTACCTATTTTAATTTACAAGTCTAGATTATACGTATTGTGCTGAGAATATGAAAATTTTAAACCTTTTGCTATTTTGGAATTTTGAGTTCGTGTTGTTAAAGGCCTGTACCATACCACTGTATCATATAATCAATGAAATGGTTTATGAACATTGGATTTGCCTGACAGCCATGAGAACGGGCCTCTCAGATCTCCTACTGCAGGGAGTGTAATTGATGGGCAACTCCAGCTCAGTGTTCTGAACCCAGCACTGTTTTCTTGCTGATGCCATGCTTTGCATGGACTGCTCCCAGCCAGTAACTGAGCACATGATACTAAGACAAGCCTGTTCCTGGGACAGCAGGGGTTTCTCTGACGAGTGACTTTGGCTGGAGGACTTTTCATCAGTCTGGTCAAAACTTTCTTCAGGGCTTCCCTGGTGGCGCAGTGGTTGAGAGTCTGCCTGCCGATGCAGGGGACACGGGTTCGTGCCCCGGTCCGGGAAGATCCCACATGCCGCGGAGCGGCTGGGCCCGTGAGCCATGGCCGCTGAGCCTGCGCGTCCGGAGCCTGTGCTCCGCCACGGGAGAGGCTGCAACCGTGAGAGGCCCGCGTACCGCAAAAAAAAAAAAAAAAACTTTCTTCAAACTACACTGAAGTCTGAATCTTCCTCCTCTGCCTCCTTGCTCCCCTCTCTCTTCCACAGAGGTCAGACCTGCACAGCTGTCAGCAGTCCCTCTGGGCAATCGCCCCCATAAATCTCTTGACCATCCAGTTACATTTTGTCTTTTTTTTTTTTTTTAAACTGGAGCTAACAATTTACAAATGAACTGTTTGGATGTAAGTTGACAAGGAAGGTCATTTCTGAATTTTCACATCTCACTAATAATGTTTACTATAGCTACAGTTATGTTTTGGAATGATTTTGTTTTAGAGCTGACAGCATGAATTTAGCCCTCATTTCCCTGCGTGACAGGCGGCGAAGTATATATTTTGTTTCCCTTCTTTGAAGAAGCGAACCTAGGAAGATAGCTTTGATGATTACAATCCAAAAACAGGTTCTTAAATTGTTGCCTGAAATTTAAGTGTAGGCTCTTCCCGAGTAACCTTGTCCCCCTGCTGATTCTTTCCCTTTTATTCTCTGCTACAAGTGTTTTTAAAAACTGGTATTCCTGGCTTAAACGTCCTTACGCAGGCTGGTAATTTATACCTGGACTAGCCTGTTATGATGAGACCCACAGTATTATTCAGCTTTACAAGTTTAAAATGCCTGATTCAGCTGCCATCTGTACTCCTGTTGCCAGTTTCAAATGTTGTCTTGGAACAGGATCGTTCAAGCCTGTCTTTAACTTAATGAAGTGTCTCAGTCTTGGCCTCTTCTGCTCCATCAGATCTACATCAGCATCCATGCCCTTAGAAGCTTCTTAAGATGTGCAGCTTTACCTGGGTTAAGATACCTGCTTGACTTAATTTCCCCAATTAAACTATTAGCAGTTACTTTCATCTAACCCAGAATAGAACCCTAAGGGAAGTAGAGAGAGGACAGGTAACTTTTAAACAGGATAAGTGGTCTAGCTGAGGGACCCAGCCTGAAAAGGGGCAGCTACATCATCTCCTGAAACACTGGTTATGCCTTGTAACAATTACTAACGAATGATTTTCAAAACCGTTGTAAATGCAAGTAGAATGGTTCACGAACCATAGCATAATAGGCATGGAGTATTTCCACCCTTAGTGTCGGCTCCCTGGATCTGCTGTGCTTTTCCGTTGTGGAACGGAAGGACCCATACTTCTCAGGGTTGGGTAGGGATTTTGTATCTGTTTATTATATACTTTAAAGTTTTAATTGTATGAACAAGCACTCTTACTAAATGACGATTTACTGATCAGTTATGTTTATTATCAAACACAGTCTTAAATCAGCATGTCAGAAATAGTCCTTAAAGATACTCTGAGTCATAAATAATATCAGGTATGAGTAACCTTGTTCCACGGTGATTATTGAACCGTTCATGGCTTTGAGACAGTCTGCTGAGCATGTCACCTCACAGTTTTACTTCTTTAGTTTATGTATGGGATTAACGTTTTAGAATATAGGACTTCTTAATTCAATGGAATAGGCTTGGGCTTGTTTATTACTTCATTTACAAATTCTACATTTACGAGGCAGCTTAAACAAATTAGTGGTTAAAGCGTGTTACGGGTTATCCTATGCAATAAATATGGTCGTAGGAGAGAAAAATGGTTCCTGCGAAGCAGGAATAACCATCTGTGGGTTGCTCTGGAAGGTTCAGAACTTAATATAGAGAGTTCTGTGTGACATAGATTTTTTTTTTTTTTTTTTTTTTTAGAATTAAGTCTGTGGTATATTCTTTCCTGTCAGCCTTTCTTCTCTTCTGTATCATTGCCCCAGTTTTTCCAAAGCCTGTGGCTATGCCCAGAAGCATTTCTCTGCAATTTTCCCACTCAGGAACAAAGACCGTTGAAAGTGAGTGGCTTTCTTTCCCCAGGAGGTTTTATCATGTTGTTCTTTGCTGTCAGTAAAGAGCTTGGCCAGGTTAGGGAACATTTTTAATGACAAGTAGTTTGGTGATTCAATTAAGAAAAACTAGAAGCTGTTTTTACAGTCTACAGGCTGTTTTCTCTCAGCTCACACACTCCTTGTCTCCCAAGATGTTATTCCCTGTTTGTTTAGTGCAGAGCTTGATTACAGGGTGATAATTGAGGGTAAAAATCCCTTTCTTATTCTCCCCTCTGCGCCCCCTCTTCCAACTCCTTTTAAACTGAATTGGCAGAGGCAATGACATACGAACACTGGTTCCACAGTAAATCATCGTTTTGTGCCAGTGGGTTTGTGAGAGTGGTTTTGTGGGATGTGTGTTGCGGCTGTGGCTGCCTGTGTTTGTGTGTAAGGGGGATCGTGTGTACACCTGTGTGTGCTGGAGAAACGCGTGGGCTTTGTAGCCAGATACTGCATTAGCCACGTGTGGCTCCTGTATTGGACACGGCAGATAGAGGGCATTGCAGACAGGCCTCTTTGACAATGCTGGTTCAGTCACTTCATGACTTTGTAAGATGGATTAAATAGCGGCCATTTTGCTGGATCTTCTGAGAGTTAAATGCTCTGCATACGTTTCAAGCACAGTGTCTAGTACTCAGTAGATGTTCACTCTCTGACTTTTGTGTCATTAATAGCAGTCACAGTCTGAACGATATGTGTTGAAGAATCTTGGTCCTTTTGCTTTTGGTGAAGCTGCATTGTTGCTCGTTGGGGCACGTCACACTTAGGCACAAAGTGTGAAAGTATCAACGATATATCACTGCTCTACCTGCCAGGTGGGAATGAAATACCAAAGTCACGCAAATTGCAGGGTGTCACTCCCCTGGCACAGCTGCCCTTGCATGACCATTTTCTAGCTACCCAGTAGTGTAGGTAGATGTTGTCTTGACCTCTTGGGGAATCTCAGTGAACCTTGATCTAGACTGTTACATCTGAAAAGTAATATGTACTTTAGTTTGGCAAGTTAAATTTCGCTCAGTGATGCCACCCTGCATGTTTGCTGTTTTACATTTAATGAAAGGCAAGGATAAATGCTGGTTTATTTTGTTAGTTGGTTGGTGACCGCTAAAACCCCTAAATGGCCACGTAGTGTAAATAACAGTTATTGATCAAGTAAGATTTTCTTTGCATTTTTCCCTACCGCTTACCTGGTAATTTTGCAAATGTCACGTTGAGCCCCATTCTTTAGTTCTGAGGGACTGTAAGCAAAAATACGTGTCAGGAAACACTCGGGGACGATTGACGCAAGGGCTCAGCATAGGTTATTCCTGGTTTGATTTCTGGGGGCCGGGGTGGGGGGGAGAGAAACAGTTAGGCAGGAATTTGAACACACAGTATTTCGATCTTTACTTTTAAAAAAAGAGAAAAAAAAAAAGGTATCCCCACGATTCAGAAAAGGCTTATTGTTTGGATAGGAACGACTGTGCCACATAAGAATTGTCTGTTTTTCTGTGCTCTTTCAGTGTGCCAGGAAGCATGGACCGTTTCTGTGTACGCTCTCTCTCCATCTGAATGCCACTGTGCGGCCCTGGGAAAGTTACTTAACATCTCTGTGACTGAGTGTCCTCATCTCTGAAATGAGAGTAATAGCAACCATACAACAGGATTGTGATAAGGATTATGTGACATAGTCCATAAGGCGCCTGTCAGAACCTAGGTCAAAGAATGTGCTCAGGACATATTAGCCTATGCCTTGCCACCCTGCTTCTGCCTCACTCTACACGCCCCAGCCCCTAACCTCAGCACATGTACTTACATACGTGTATGATGAGACGTTTTAACAATCTCCAACTGTATATAAATTAAGAGATCTAGCACTGATATATGTAAAGAGTGTTTTATAAGCTCAAATATATTCAGCATCGAATCATTCCTGTAATCTCTAGGGTTCTAGTTTTGGCTTTACACTAACCAGCTGTGTGACCTTCATCGTCACCCGACCTTTTTGGGATTTCGGACCGAAGGCCCTAAAAATAATCCCTATCAGGACTCAGATTTATGTGGGCCTCTACGTTTTCCTCAAACATAGGTTCCCATTAAGAATTTATTACCATTTGAACGTTTGTCTCGTAAGTCCCTGTATTTCTCTGTGCTAACTGGATTCCATCCAACCTCAGAGCTTGGCTAGGAGTGAATCATTAAATTAGCTTTGAGTGACTGGTGTGTGATTTTTGGCTAAGTACCCTAACTTTTCTGAGCTTCAGATTCCTCACAACCTTTTTCTCAGGATTACCTGAGACCATATGTGCACGTGACGTTGCTTTGAATGCTCTAGGACAGTCCCCCCCAGTTCTCCTTGAGCAGCCTTCTCTGTGTCTAGTCCCTGTTTTCTGACTTTCCTCAGGTGTCGATCCAAGAGAGAAGAAATCCTGGGAACTGTTTTCATAAGTGTGCTGTTGAAGCCAGATGTGTTTCGGGAACAGTTCTCTGTAGGGAAGTCGCACTGTTTCTCATGAAATGAAACCATGTGAGGCCTTCATGTCCCCTCACTGATATTGCTTCTATACCACACAGCTGCAGAGAGCCCCCAAGTAAGCTCGTCCCCTCCAAGTACAAGGCAATCTTCTGGTTGCATCTGCTGAGTCAGCAGGGAGAGAGCACTTCGGAGGCAAAAGTATATTTAAGAATTGGGCCGCAAGTGGAGAGGCACATGTTTCTTTCTCTGTTACTTTGTCCTTCTCTTCTGCTCCCTAGTAACACGTGAAGTTCAGGGGCTGGATTTGGTAGTAGATGGAAAAAGTGGTGTCCGGGCTTCCCTGGTGACGCGGTGGTTGAGAGTCCGCCTGCCGGTGCAGGGGACGCGGGTTCGTGCCCCGGTCCGGGAAGATCCCACATGCCGCGGAGCGGCTGGGCCCGTGAGCCATGGCCGCTGAGCCTGCGCGTCCGGAGCCTGTGCTCCGCAATGGGAGAGGCCACAAAGTGAGAGGCCCGCGTACCGCAAAAAAAAAAAAAAGTGGTGTCCGAATTTTCAGTGATTTCCTCCCCTCCACCAGTCATCTCTTTTGAGAGTTTAGAAGCCCTGTCCATGCCTCTTACCTTGAATCACTAGGGTAGGTGGTATATAGTGGGTGGTCAAAAGGTATCCATTGGTTAATGGATCATAGACAATGATTAGGGCTCTTAGACTCCCGCCTTTTTGAGTGTCGGTGTTGCCGTGTTTTTAAAGTAAGGCAAGGAGGTAAAACCCTACTTTTTTCCTTCCCCACTCATAAAAGTTTACTGGGATTGAGGCAGTTTTCTAAACTTCATAATAATGACCTTTGGATTTCAGCAAACCTTATTTTCTTGAATCCAAGTTCTCATGGAAACATTTCAAGGAGTTTACATGAAAGACATCTCTAATTTTCTGTTGCTCTGTGGGCAAGTTATGTGGTTTTCCATCTTTTTGGCTTCACTTATACCTTACTTGATAACAGGAAAACCAGTATGGCTTATCCACACTGGAGGAAAAGCAGTGTCTAGAAGTGGGTGAGCCACAGCAGCAGTAAGAGATAGCAGACAGCCATTAAGGAGGACACGGAAAAGAGTCTGGGAGAAAATATTTGCCTATCATGTTTCTGATGAAGGATTAAATTCAGAACATACAGAGAACTTCTACAACTTCCTAATAAGAAGAAAACAGCCCAACTAAAAAGTGGTCTAAAGATTTGTATAGACATTTTACCAAAAGCACATGAAAAAATGCTCAATATCATTAGTCATTGGGGGAATTCAAATAAAAAACACAGTGAGATACTATTTCACATCAACCAGAATGGCTATAAATAAAAAAGACAATTAGAAATGTCGCCGAGGATATGGAGAGGTAGGAACCCTTGTACACCGCTGGTGGGAATTTAAAATCATATGGCCACTTTGAAAACAGTTTGGTAGTTTTTTAAAAAGTTTCACCTAAATTTATCTTCTGACCCAACAATTCCACTTATAGGTATCTACTCAAGAGAAATGGAAACATAGACCTATGCAAAGACTTATATGCAAGTAGCATATAAGTTTTTAGTAGCATTATTCATAATAGCTAAGAGTTGAATCAACCCCAATGTCGACTGATGAATGGATAAACCAAAGGTAGTAAAGTCACATAATGGAATACTACTCAGCAATAAAAAGGAGTGAAATACACCTATAATATGGATGAATTCAAAAACGTTTTGCTAGGGAAAGAAGCCAGATACAAAATACCACTGAGATGAAATGTCTAGAAGAGGCCGATCTATAGGGGTGGAAAGTAGATTAGGGCTAGGGGTGGGAGTGGAGACTCCCTGTAAGGGTATGAGGGGTTTTATTAGGGTGATAAAAACTGGATTATGATGGTGGTTGCACAGCTCTATAAATTAATTAAAAATCATTGAATTGTACATTTAAAATGGATGAAAATTATGGTATGTAAATTATATTTGAATGAAGTTAAAAAGGGACAAACAGTATACAGAAGAGGAAAGGAATAGATACAAGCTAGCAGCTCACTGTGCAATAATGGATGAGTTTTCAAGGCCAGGGAAAAGCACCTAATAAGCACGTTCCCTGTCACCTCTTGAAGAAGATAGTGAAATGCAAAATACGTTCAGCAAGAGTTTCCACCCCTTGACGTAGGTGAGGGGCACTGCTTAGCGATCTGGATGATTCATTTATGAGTTTCTTCTTTTACCATGTTTTTTTTTTTTTTTTTTTTTTTTTTGCGGTATGCGGGCCTCTCACTGTTGTGGCCTCTCCCGCTGCGGAGCACAGGCTCCGGACGCGCAGGCTCAGCGGCCACGGCTCACGGGCCCAGCCGCTCCGCGGCATGTGGGATCTTCCCGGACCGGGGCACGAACCCGTGTCCCCTGCATCGGCAGGCGGACTCTCAACCACTGCGCCACCAGGGAAGCCCCATGAGTTTCTTCTTTTAGAATTCGGTTCAAAATCCAGAGACCCTGGCTATGGGTGATTATTTGTACTTTGGGGGCATCCATACTCCCATTTTCTTAATTCCCATGGAAACTATATGAGAGAGTTGGGTTTTAATTAGTTCAGACATGATATTTGGATTTTTCTGGAGTCAAGTTTGTCTTCCAGGTTTGGGAAATGAGATGTTTTATTCTCCTCAGCTGGCTTATGAGAGTATCCTCTTGCCTCCTTCGTCTCTTATACTACCTTCTCTAGATGAAATGCCTCCCCTAATTTAGGCCACGGCTCCTCATTTTTGCATTTTCTTTTTCTCACGAGCGTGCACGTCTCCTCAGATGGTCGGCCATCACCTCTCTTCTACAATCTTCCCTTCCCCAGACTTCAGTCCACTGTGTACGTTGGAGTGTGTCGTCTGTCTGTGTTCCTCAAACTCAGCATTTCTAAACTTTAACTGTCTTTCCTTTCTTTGGCACACATCATTTTCCTTTCATCCCTGTGTATGAATATTTGGTTCATCTCTTAGTCGAGAGAGTTTAAGACCTCAGTACTGGACTGGATCTTTCTCTCTTCCTTGCCCCCATCTAGTCAGTCACTTATCTAGTCTTTCTGCTGCTTCTGTTACAATATCATTCCTTTGTTTCTGTCCTCACCTTGCTCCTCCCAGTCATCTTCCAGATCCAGGCCCTCCTAGTGTCACGTGTGGCCCTGTACTGACCTCCTCTCTGGTCTTCCTCCTTGCTTCTCTCCTCTTGAAGCTGGCTGTCCTGCTTCTTGTTGCTAGATTCTTCTTTCTAAATTACCCATGTCATCATGTTCTCTAACCCTGAGTATGGTAAGACAGGGAACTTCTTGAATTACAGTTACTAATGAAATATAAGGAATTATTTTTTTTTTTTACTGTTGGAGACCATGGAGTGTGGAAGCCAAAAGATGCTGGGTTCTGATAATTAAAAGTTGGCACTCAACTTTGGGAGAAATCTTCTTGTCCCATAATTAATCCTCTGAATCAGATGACAATAATACCTACTCTATAGAATCATTATGAGGTTAAGTGAGAATATATGTTTATGAATTATGTGCTTTGTGAACGTAGTTTTTTGCCTGTGTTATCTCCACTAATCCTCGCCTACATGGAATTCAAGATCATTTTCATCTGATCGGGGATTCTCTCCGTTAACCTAACTGTTGCCTCTCAGGGGCGTGCCTTGTGTTCAGTCCCCGATTTTTCTTCATACCCATCCCTGCTCCTGCATGGCCTCCTTTCTCCCCCTCTTTCCCTACCTTGGGAATCTCTACCTCCCCTTCAGTGTCAAGGTCAGAATCTGACCTTTTCTATGAGGTCATTTTCTCAAAGTCTACTGATGGTCCACGCTCAGGGATTATAAAGAGGGTAAAGGGGAGGGTAAGTTTCTGCCCTCAAGGAATTTAGAATCTACTGGAGGATCCAGACGTACAACAGACCACAAAATACAGAGTGAGAGGTTGGGATGCTATAGAAATCCAGAGGTAGAGGTGTCCCCTGATGAGGGGAAGCAGGGATCAGGGAGCTTCCATGGCACCTTCGATGCCTGGCTTGTGGCAGGTTTGCTGAAGGTCCGATGGGAAAGGAGCACGTGGAAATGCTGAGCATGGCCCAAGGTAACATGCAGTGGTCTGCTGGGGAGACGGTGATGGCCTTGAGTGGTGGAGAGATGTGACAGATCTGAGGCATATTGAGCAGTGAGTGGCTGACTGATGTTGGTGCAAAGGGATGGGGAGTGTTGTGTCCTCCCAGGATTTGGCAGTGGGCGTCGGTCTCTTTCACTGATGTTAGGGCCCGTGAGAGGAGGGGCACATGAAAGAATGGGTGGAGTTCAGGTTTAGGTTTGTTGATTTCAGGATGCCCGCGTAGCATCCATGTGGAGATGTCTACTAAGGAATTGAAGATAGAGGTCTGGAGCCTGAGGAGGTGCTCCTGGCTGGTGAGGTACATTTAAGATCAACAGAAGATCTGTGATAGAAAAAGCGATGGGAGTGGCTGAGGTTGCCCAGGATGAACCTGCCCAGTAGAGTGAGAATAGGAGAAGGCTGACTTCGAACCTTTTAAGGAGCAATTCTCGGGAAAGTGAAGTGCCTGAAGGAGTGCTCAGAGAACTGGAAGGATTACCGGAAAAGATTAATGGCCTGTGAACCAAGATGGGAGTTTACGAAATGAGAAGTTGTAACTAGTTTTCTCCTGCAGGGAAGTCAGGAGACCTAGGACAGCGAAGCGCCGTTGGATGGGATTTAGTAACAGAGAGGTCACTGTTGGTCTTTGCTGGGGCTGCGTATGTCGTGCTGCCTGAGTGCAGGGGCTGGGGATGGGGGGTGGGGGGGTGGGAAGTAGGGGTGGAGCAGAGGGCTGATGACAGAGGGTTGGGTAATACTTGTGAGGTGAGGAAGTAAGGGAATGGTTTCAGACAACTCTTTCAAAAAAAAAAAAAAAAAGAACAAAACACTATGCTTACCATGGGAGAAAGAGAGAGAGGGTGGGGGGTAGAGGTAGATATAGTACTGATGGAAGATTCTGCTAAGCTTCTCATTTCATGTCTTACATTTAAAAATATTTTTCCTCACTTGGCTTAAAAAAACAAAACAAACAAACAAACAAACCCTTGCTCCTACCCCTGGCCGATATGGTGGCGGTGTGGTGCCGACCCCAGCTCTGCTGCCTTTCAGCTTTCTGACCCTCAATCTCCTCATGTGTACAGTGGCTGTGATGATGTATCCATTATGGGGTGAGGTTGAAGTGAGAATGTTTATGAAGCATCTGGCACAGCTGTGCAGGGTATGGGCTAAGTCTTACAAGCCCCTGTTGCATGTTGTAGGTACACAGTAGAATGCATTTAGTGATTGATGGGTTGGACACAGGGTGAGTGAAACTCATTTCTCACCACCTGAGAACTGTTGCGTGGTTTGTAGTTTCAGCCGCCCCGTGAGGAGTCATTTGATCGTTTTGCTCCAAGAGCTTCGTTCCGGTTGCCTCTGAGCCTCATCTGCCTGCTCTTTCTTCGACAGCAGCACCGAAGCTCCCGGGCCCCCCGTGCAGTTTACAGCAGAGCCGCTGTGCATACTCTGCGCGCCCCAGCGCCTGCAGGGTGCTGGGATGAGCATTGCTTCAGCTGTAGTCATGGGCTTGGGCCCAGGATCTCACTGATGGGCAGGAGCCCTGTCATGCCACCTACTGCTCCCCTAGCTGAGAGCTGACGAAACCTCTCAAGAAGGTGAGGTCTGTGGCAGTCCTGGGTTTCACAGCCATTCCTGAGGTTAGATAGCATCGAGGCTGAGAGGAGACCTTCTAGGTTTTTTCCAGCCAACCATTGATATGATCCTTTGACTGTTAACTGTGTTGCGATGTTGTTAGTTGTAAGCTGGCTTTTTTTTATTTTTTTTGCGGTACGCGGGCCTCTCACCGTTTTGGCCTCTCCCGTTGCGGAGCACAGGCTCCGGACGCGCAGGCTCAGCGGCCATGGCTCACGGGCCCAGCCGCTCTGCAGCACGCGGGATCCTCCCGGACCGGGGCACGAACCCGCGTCCCCCGCATCGGCAGGCGGACTCCCAACCACTGCGCCACCAGGGAAGCCCTAAGCTGGCTTTTTAAATGAGTAAAATGAAATGGTAGAAAAGGATGAACATGTCCTCAGTGTCTCCTTTATCTTAGGCCTTGAACTTGGTGCTTGATTTCTCCTGCAACCCTCATAGCAGCCCGTGCCCTAGGTGTGTTTTATTCCCATTTTCTTCCCCAGCTGGGAAGATCTGAGGTGTAGACATGTTAATTAACTTGCCCTGACTCACACAGCCAGTAATGCGTAGGATCAGCATTCCCATCAGATCTGACTGAAACCGTATCTGCAGTTTTTCCATTATCCTGCCCTGGAGTCCACATGCAGAGCAGTTCTGGGGTTGATATTGGAGGGCCGGAAACGGGAGGGCCAGGATAGGGCAGCGGTGGGATTTGTTTTCCCTGTCAAGCTCGTGAAGGAACTGCTGATCTTCTAAACTGGAGATGTAGTTTGGCTTGGCCTGAACCATGTGGAAAACAGCAGGAAATTTCACTTAAGAATGCAGATTTGGATCCTATCTTGGAAAAGAAGATCTGCCCACAGTGAGCGTGAACAGTCCAGCAGTGTTCGCTGACTCTTCCCTTTGGAGAATATGCTGTCTGGGTCACCAGCTCACGGCCTCCTCTGCTGACGTCCCTGGGCCTCCTCACTCGGGAGCATTGCTCGCCAGATCCTGTAGACGCTTGATTTCGCAACTCTTGGTGCGTTTATCGTTTACTCTTCTATGACGACATTTGACCTATATGGATCATCAAATGTTCTACGTTGACTATAAACATGCCTTTCTTCCTCCCTCTCTACCAACTCCTGATTTTTCTCGCTTCGGTGACCAACACTTAGCATTCTTAAAAAAAATGACTTTCCTGGTACCGCTTAGCAACCCAGAAAGAATAGTGGCAGGAGATCCTGTTGTTTAGTGCACACCCGAGAATTAATTAATTGTCACAGTTGAACTTTTCTCTGTGCCCAGCCCTCTTCTGAGGCCTTTAAGTGAAAACCCTAACTGGTCGTATTGTTAAACTGCTTTTATGATTGGAAAAATGGAGATTCTGTGTCTCAAGGAAGGAAAGGTTTATTAATGGTGGAGCAGAGGCTTGACTGAACCCAGGTGCACTGGATGCGCAAACCTCCGCTGTAGCCTGGAAGGGCAGTGGGAAGACCGGGGGAGCATCAGCACCCGGGACTCCGGACCTGCTGCGATGGGCACACAGCTTTGTTCTCACCGTTCCCGGGCTAGGTCTCCACACGGGCGGGCAGCTGCTGTGCCGGGCTGGGGAACTCCCTCCTCAGCAGGCAGAGCCGGCAGGCGTGCGCAGCAGGCCATGCGATCCTTAATTCTCCCCGGCTTCCCAGGGCCTCGTTATTGCCTTTCTGGTCAAGATTTGAAAGATAAATGCCAGTTAAATGCTCGCTCCCCAGAGCAAGCTCCGTAGAGCTTGCTGCTCATGATATTTTGGAATGATTATTTGGTGATGGTGGTTCTCAAATGACAGAGTTGTAGTATAATTCTCTTATTTGTCCTCCACTTTTCAACGTGTTCTTAAGAAGCTCACATCTGGAACTGCAAGAATTTCAGATCTGAGGGGTTTTCTTTGGCGGGAGGGTGGAGAGGGGTCACTTTCTTGTAGAAAAGCTATACTAAGCCAGTAGAGCATATGGGAATACTGCTGTAGTCCCTAAAGTTCAGTGGAGAGATGTAATGTTCACAAGACCCACCTAATGCAGAGCTTCTGGTGAAAGGTGCAGCCTTTCTTGCATTTTGGAATCACCTGTAACGTAAGAATCTTTCCCAATTTAAGCCTGAGAGAGAGAGAGAGAGAGAATGAGAGAATGAGAGCGAGAGAGGAGTGTGTGTGTGTGTGTGTGTGTGTGTGTGTGTGTGTGTGTGTGTGTCTTCCAATGCTGCTAAGATATAGCTCTGCTGAAGGCCTTGGGAAAGAAACAAGTTACCTCACTGGGTATATTGACTTCTTTCTGTGATAGAATTAGGTCACTGTATTCAAAAGGCACTTCATTAATGCAGGCTTGGAGTCAGTGACCCAAAGGTGTTGGAATGCAAAGCACACAGCCTTCATTCTGGTTTTTCAAGTACTACCCTGAAGTTCTCTTTGCAAAGTTACGCTTGACACCTGTAGCTTACAATTAAGCATGTTTTGGTTCACATTTGGATTTAACTTTTCTTTTTCCAGGTGACCTCTGATTACTTACTTAGTTACTCACTTACTCACTGATTGATGTAGGGAGGGGGGAGGGGGAGGGGGAGGGTGGTGTGAACTGGGTTGTAAACCCCTTGAAGGCAAGGTTTGTGTCTAATGCTTCCTTATAACCTTACCCCAGACCTGGTCATTGTGCAGGTGAAGAGCCTCAGCGCACTTCGACAACTTGCTCAACGTCACACAGACAGTGAGAAGCAAAGCCAGGAGATGAGCTCCAGTTTTTGTGGCCCCAGAACAGGCTGCCTCTCTGCTGTGCTACTTGGCTTGATCAGTGGCACCTCAGAAGTAGCCTGGATGGTGTCCTGGACCTCAGTGCAATCGGCAGGTGTTACGTTTTTGACTGAGTCTTTGGCTCTGACCCTGGGCAAAGCCTTTTAGCTCTCGGAGCTGGAGCTTGCCTGTCTGTGAAATGAGGAAAATAATAAATACCTGGCCTGGCTCCCAAAAGCACTGTGAGAATCTGGAGAGGTACTATGTGCAAGTCCACTTTATATTGTAAGTGCTGCAGCAATGTAATTCATGGCAAATATTTTTTCTGCTTAACAATGAAAATCTTATTACTCATATAGTCAAATTTTATCATTTCCTTAATTGAAATGTATATTTTTGTGTTCTGTTTAGGGAAAGTCTAATGTATACACAGTGAAATTCTGGACTATTAATACAGAGTTAGCTGGTCAGAGAGGCTACAGTCCCAATAGCCAGAGTAGTGGTTTTGAATGAATCTGTTCTAACCCAAATGCATTTCAAGTGGCTTCTGGTCCCTTAAAAAAAATTCTCAGAATCTAAGACCCCAGGTAAAGTCTTCAGTTGTTTGATTACCATTTACCAACCTATTAAGAAAGGAGAGTACTTTTCGCAGGCTTATGGAGATATTGTTCCTTGTTTTCGAAGGGTCATTCCATGGCTTAAGCATTATACTTAAGGGTCGTAATTATTCTTCACGGTGATGATGGTAGTTGCCATGGTCACCATTCTAATGAGGTCATCACTATGGTTATCTGGGTTGTGGATGAGTGGGTAGGTGTCCTCAAGGCCACTCTCAATAGAATTGGGTGTCAAGTTAGCTACCCTAGTTTTTCGCATCACAGTTTAACGACACTGCAATGCTTTTTATTTAAATTAATGAATTAAGACAGGTACTAAAGAGACAAGTCTTCCTTCAGTTTCAACCCCTACCGTCAATGGTAAAGATTCTTTAGTGAGGTCTTGAATCCTAGTGGATATTGTACAGTTTTCATCGGCATCAAACCCTCACTGTGTCTCATTTTTTTCCTCTCATAAAAACAAGAAATAGGAATTTTTGGGATTAACAGATACACACTGCTATATATAAAATAGATAAACAACAAGGACCTACTGTGTAGCACAGGGAACTATATTCAATATCTTATAATAGCCTATAACGGAAAAGAATCTGAAAAAAATGTCTGTCTATAACCAAATCACTTTGCTGTACACCTGAAACATTGTAAATCAACAGTACTTCAATTTATAAATAAATAAATCCCCCACCCCCCCACCCCAATGTAGTAAAAAGATCTGGCATCACAGATAATTTATTTTGTATAATGTGTGTGTGTGTGTGTGAATACATCCACACCCACATACATACATATATAACATTTTCTTTAAAGTAGTTCCTGCTGTCAACTTCACTGGCATTAATTATCTTTTTTTCTTTATGAACGAAGTGAAACAGTACAACCCAGGAAGGGCAGAGAGAATAGGAATTGGCAGGTGATCTCACGTAAGGCATGGCCAAAGACCAGGAGAAAAGCTGATCCAACACTGGTCCTCTGATGTTTCTAAACAGCTCACTGTGAAGTGAGGGGACTAAAGCGACGGATTGCAAATTCAAATAGAGCCCCAAATCTAATGTCAGTGAGAAAAGTGAGCCAGGTGTAAGAAGAAACAATCGCAGCACCATCAGGCCAATAAAATACAGCTAACAGCTTCGGTGTTAGGAAGGCTGGGGGCTGCGGTGAACTGGGGAGTGTTGCCCCACTCCCGGGCTCTGGGCTGTTGCCATGCAGGTGTGTGGGTCACCTGCCATGGGACTATAAAAAATGGATTTTTATATAAAATTGCATGAATTTTAAAAATTTAAATTAAAAAATTCTGGCTTAATTTCATTAAAACAGACCAAATAAAGCTGGTTTGTGGGTTACAGTTCGTGACGTCTAACTTCATGGTGGGGCCACCCCAGGTCTCTCCATGGGGTTTCTACCAGTACCCTGGGGGACCTAGAGCCTTGTTACCCAGTGGCAGCTCCAAACCTGCCCCTCATTTTTAGTAATTTCCCCCTCACTTAATATTTTCCTTTTCACCTGAAATTGATGAGCTTGTAAGACAAGAGAGTTCATTATAGGATTTTAGAACTTAATGGCATTGTATTTACTTTGGGATGAATACTTTCTCAAAAGCTCTAAGGTTTCTTCTTCCTTGATGCTGATGCATTAGGTTGAACGGAAATGGAAATGTTTTTATAGATGGCATTTTCATATGGTCTAACTTAACATGTCTAGCACTTGGGAAATTTTGGTAATTGGAATCAGGTATACTGGGGAGAAGGGGGCAGAGCGATTCTGCTCGATTAATTGTGAAGAAACAGCAACGTGGTAAAAGTATGTTCTACCATCTGCCTCCGTAGGATGGCTTCGACTGAGCTTTGAGCTGCTATCTACATGCGGTTGCCCCTTTTCATTGTTGTACTGGTGGCTGTGGGCACTGTGTGGATACTTTTTTTTCATACCACAAAATATACATAGATATTTTGTTTCGTCTTTGCAACAGGAAATTAGAATGTTTCGGGCTAAAGGGAAAAGAGAATATTGATGTTGAAGAGATGAAACCATACTATTTTTTGAACAGTGATCATAATTACATTGATCACTGATACATTGATATAGTAGTTACCTTTTTGACGGCATCCACTGTTCTTTATTTAGTCATATTGCTATGTATCATATGGGTTGTACCTAGACAATTTTGACACAGTGCGAGACTTTGTTTAAAGTTTTCATTTTCCAGGACTTTTAACATGCTTGGTTGAAACAACCAAAAAATAATGTAGCTGTTATTATTTGAGGCTTGCATGTTACTGTGAGCCATGAGTAGCCGCAGGGTACCCAGTCACGATATGAAGGACCGGCCTCTTTATAAGTACAACCAGTAAACAATTAATTACGCAGCTTTTCCAACTTGTCCTTTAGTCAGTTTATCTAAGTTGCAATGAGCTTTGAGAAGCTCATTGATGATTTGTTTTCAGTTTCATGTCTAACCTTTGAGTTTGGCAGTTATGAGGAGGAACAGGTTTGGACAGGCAGGTCTTCCACCTCAGAAGGAGTGTGGCAGGCCCTAAAATGCCTGCAATCTTGAGGCAACTCATGTCCATGAATTATTTTCTTGGGTCTCTTCTGTCAGCTCTCAGCCGGAGAGCCACACAGCTCAGTGCTGACAGCCCAAGTGTTTTTCTGTTATGATTTTTGTTTCTTCAACTAGATCATAAGCTCCTTTAGTGCAGGGACCTTAGAATATTTTGTTTCTGCAGCCCCCTATTATACCGGCTTCCACTTTGGAAGCAGCCAGAATCTTGATATTTTTAGCAAAGGGTTCTCTTTAGACTCAGGGACTTGAAAAGTGGAGTTTCAGAAGACAGTTTGAGAGCCAGTAATATCTCTAACCTGAGAGCATGTCCAGACTACAGGCAAACCCTCCTCTGGTAGCTGAAAAGTCTGTGTTTCTGTCTTGCTAGTCACAATAACAACAACAAAGTTAATAAGCGTATGGGTTCAGCAAATGCTGACTAATATTATTTTGTGCCTAGGACTGTTCTAAATTATTAAGATAAATATATATATATATATATATATATATATATATATTTGTGTGTGTGTGTGTGTGGTATGCGGGCCTCTCACTGTTGTGGACTCTCCCGTTGCGGAGCACAGGCTCCGGACGCGCAGGCCCAGCGGCCATGGCTCACGGGCCCAGCCGCTCCGCGGCATGTGGGATCTTCCCGGACCGGGGCACGAACCCGTGTCCCCCGCATCGGCAGGCGGACTCTCAACCACTGCGCCACCAGGGAAGCCCTAAGATAAATTTTAATTGATCAAAAAGACATTGGAATCAAATTGCAGATCTGCCACTTACTTAGGCAGGTCATCTAACCCCACTATGCTTCAGTTTCCTCTTCTGTAAAACACTCATATAGGATTGATTTGAGCATTGAATGAGGTATTACCACAGTATTATGTCATTCAAGCCTTATAGATCTTTTATTGGAGCTTGGCATCTTGGAAAAACTCACTATATAGATGCTTCCTGAGTAAGAAGAATAGTACGCCCATTTTTCAAATGAAGAAACTGAGGCTTGCAGAGGCTCCTTTCAGCAGACATGTGCCGCTGGAGCTCACCCAGGCTAGCACACCTGGTGAGGGCACAACCTGGATTTGAACAGAGGTCGGTCCAAGTGCTGGGCTCTTAACTACTCTTTTGCTCCTATTTCTGCGCAACCCGGTGGGGGGGGGGGTTCATGTGTTCATTATAATCTGATGTCTCTCCTCTGGGCAGACTAGGTAATCAAGTAGCTCTAACTTGATTGTAGGGCATGATGTGCCCAAGACAGCCACTTATCTACTTCAGTCAGGTAGTACAGTAAATAAATCACAAATTGGTACAATTTTACCTGTTAAGTTACTGACCAAAAAAAAAAGAGGTCCCAAATAGCAAATACTGAGTTTGCTTAGAACGCTAAAAAGTAGTGACTGAGAGCATGGTTGACTGCAGGCAGACACGGTTCAAGGTCAGAGCTCTGCTGCTTACTTGCATACCACTTAAGCCTCAATTTGCTCACCTGTAACACGGAGGTAACAGCAGTATATGTCTTCAGGTTGTGTGAGGTTTTCTAAGAAAATAATCTATGTTAAAATGTGAAGTAGTCTTGGACATATATTAAGGTATCAGTGCACGTTAGTGATTGTTGTTTCAATAACAAGGTTTAGAAGGACAGTTTGTGTCGTACGAGTTCTATCTAATACATTAGAAAAAGTCATTTAAGGAGTTACCTTCTTCCAAAATGTTGGAAATTATTATTAGAAATTGCCTTATAAGAGAAATTATAGAATCACTGATACGTACGACTTAATGTGATGGCTTATACCAAGTGAAACTTTTATCAGCGCTCTCCTTCAAATGCATTTTTAGTGTGAGTTTTTTCACATTTGGATAATAAGAATGTCAATGAAAGTTAAGATGTGCTAATTACGCACAAGAGGAAGAATAAACGTTCTGTTCTGCCCATGTATGAGGAGGTTAGAAAGTTTGGAAATTGTTGCCAGGTTGGATAGGGGCTTGGCTTTAATCAATGGCCTGAAGCAGAAGGTTTGCCTCTCGTTTCTTGTTCACCGTGATGTTTTCCACGTGGTTCATCTCATCTACTTTTAAACCACAGGGTCTGGGTTGCCTCTGCTCTCTCCTGTCTACTTCAGATAGTCAACAGCTCTAGGAACTGCAGTTGGCCCTTCCACTTGTACTAATGCAGAACTTCCCACCCGAGGAAGCAGGAGCAGACTGTCTTCATCTCTGCCTTGCAGAGGAAGAATCTGGGGCCTCTAAAGAGGTTGAGATTCGATTAACATCACATAGCTGGCTGGGACAGAAAAGGGGAGGACCAGTCTTCTTCCTCATCACTGACTCTACAGTGTCCTCTCCAGCATCTGCATGTGGTTCAAGCCTTGGGTTCTTGTTAACCAACCCTAGTGTCTCAGCACATCACCTGGATCATGGGAATCTAGCCATGCATGGGGCCTCGAGCAACCATCCGATCTAATCCCCTCATTTTACTGTGAGAGGCATCAGTGAGCTCCTGAGGAAGTTAAGAGGCTCAAGTCGGACGTAACTTTTGACATTGTCAACGCCCACACCCCGGCTGGCCTTTCTGCTCTAAACCAAAGTCCTGTCCCATCCTGTGCACACAGCAGCCCCCTGGAGACTGTGGGATGCTCCCAGGTGATTTTGCCTAAATTTCACCTCCCTTCTATCCTGCCTTCACCACCATTCCTTTTATTGGGCTCTGAGGGCGTTTGATGGGTTTTCCTAGTTTTTCCTCTGCTTATAGGAGTACAGAGAACAAATGGCCGTCCGTGTCTCTTCTGTCTTAAGTTTCTGTGGCATTTTTTCAGAGGACAGGGCTATGGGTGACATTTTTTGTTCTTAAAGGAAGTGAAACCCTGAGATATCAAGGAAGGAAGGAAAGTAGACAGACTCTGAAGGGGGGCACAGATACCACTAACCTAAATAAAAACATCCATTCTAATTTAGTTTTCCATCTCCCACTCATATCCCGGAGTGTAATAAGCCCTCCCAACATTCTGTCTCTAGCCAGGAAATTTTTGCCTGGGTCTCTTCATGGAATAGTTAGGATTTTCTGACTAATCACTTTTTCTTTTCTAGGCTCCTTCCTTAAGTATATGGTACTCAGCAATCTAACTGCTCCCCCAGCCCCTTCTTCTTAACCCACATATACCTGGAACACTTTCTGAATAGGTGTTGGAAACAGTAGTCTTAGGATAGGATTTTGCTGAAGGACTAAAATAACACGTCCCCTTGATCCCTTAGCTTCAAGGAGGAAAAGACTGTTAACCTTGGACTGGCAGAAATAACAATACAGTATAAATAAGATAATAGTATAAAATGAAAAGTGTCTGGCTCTGTTTGGCAATATGGAACCAAAGTTTTTGTTGTTCATTTTGCTAGTAAATCGGAGTCTCTAATCAGAATTATGAAAGAAAGTCCTTGTTAAAAAATGGTAATATACCTAACTTGAAAGCAGATTCACTTTGAGAATACGATAGAAAATTCCGTAGCAGATAAATCTTAACCTAGTAAATCGAAAAGTCACCCTACGTTAGGCTCACCTATCTTTCAAAATCCTTATTATAACTTAGAAGAGTTCAGATCTCCTTGCTGGCTTCTTGATTCCCTCAATGAAGTAAAAGCTTCCCCACGACTTTGAATGTGAACCAGACCTAAGCTGTTCCTAAGCCGTTCGTCAGTACTAGTTAGGCAGTTTTCTCAGCGACTTTCCTGACATGTTTTAACATGATCTCTTAAGGAATCAGAAAGAGGATTGCCCTGTTCTTTGTGTTACAACGAAACGATTGAGATTCTTTTATCAAAATGAGGCAGTTAGGAGAGAAAATCATCTTTTTCTCTTTTGATCTCTTTTTAAAAGAAAAGTGAATGAAACGAATTTCAGTTTGGGGTCTTGGGAAACAATTATAAGGGACATTGGATTTTACTCAACTAATAAAGCAAATGTGATTTAAAAATCCACTTAGTAGAAGTGATTTCCAAAATACCATTTCCACGTTTGAAGGCACAGTGCACGGTTTGCATTACCTGCCTCCCTGAGCTGGAAACCGTGAAGTTCCATGAAGTACGATGACTCTCGTTTCAGAAAGTGGTTCCTCCCAAAGAGAGCTTGTGGATCTCATCCACTTAGCATTCTAACCCCCACTTTTTCTTCAGACCTCAGGTTTAAGCGGAGGTATAATTATACTCTTAATCAGGGCTGCGTCCTACCAACCATGGCTTTTAAGAAAATTTTTAAAAAAAAACAACTTCATTTACCTTTCATTGCGGTAGCTGGCTCTCCATTCACCTGATACGGGTGTCTTCAAGTCGAAACAGGCTTCTCAACTCTAATTAAGAATAAACCTTGAAACTAAGGTTGGCAGGGAAGTTGTTTTTTTGTTAAAGCGTAAAAAATAATCTTTTTTTTTTTTCCCCTGCCGGAGAAGGTAGGTGCTCCCCTACCCACCTTGGGATTGTTCTTTGGGGCACCCTTTCAAACTCTCCTGCTCGGAAACAACTGGAGCAACTTGCTCTCTTGCTAATAGAAATGACTCACACCTGAGAGTAGGTGAGATTTGTAGACTGGGGAAGAACATTTCCTGAACCTGCAGGAATCAGATGGTGATTCACCAGAAGGGAACACAGAGGGCTAGAACCCACAGGGCCAGAGGGCTGTTTAAGGAGGAGGAAGGCATCAAGCCTCACGTTGGGCCCTCTTAAATCAGACCCAGTGTTTAGGGTTTTTTGGGGGGTGGGAGGGGAACTCCCTATTACTAATCAGAAAATATGCATTTACAAACCTTCCTGCTAATTAAATTTTGGATAAAAAGGAACCAGAATATCTTTTATAAAAGACAGATCTTTCATGGTATTATTCAATGTATTAAAGACAAATTAATATGTGTTTATACTGGTGATCGATAACTTGGGAAACCTGTTGTCTTATTCAAGAATCTGCTGAATTCCATATAACCTGCTTTCACCTACACAAAAATATTTTAAATAAAGTTATTTAGGGGGCGAGTTTACCTTATCTCTTGAATTCCACAAGACAACTTTTATTCTTTTAAAAAATCTTCCCACAATGATAAATTTATATAATCGAATCACTTTTTCCTATTTGTAATTAATTTTAGAACTTCCAAAAAATGTCCCAGAGACTCCAAGATTTTCTTGAATGCAACATTCAAACAAGTAAAAGGAAATGAAGAAAATATCACCAAATGAAATCAAAACTTGCTACTATCATGGTTGAAGAGAAAGATAAATGAAAATAATTAAGGTGGAACATTTTTTGAAGCTAGTAAATAATAGGTATTACTTAGTGTTTACTTATGCCTTAAGGAAATAATGTATATGTACTAGTTGGGTTTTTTTCCTGTGTTTATGCAGAAAAACAAATGTATTTAATTTAAATGCCAGTAGTTGAATACCAAAAGTTTGTTTCTTCTGTTGCCTTTTCCTAAACAAACAAAAACAGACAACTAAAATTGAATGGTTTTCCATTCAATTTTAAGTATGTTGTGGATGAGTAGCTAGCCCTAGGGAAAGTCTCTGAACAAAAATTAGCCAACTTAATAGTGGCTCAGTCGTATAAGAAATTGCCACATTTACTAAACCATCCTTCGTTCAGGTTGGACTCCGCTTTGTGCCATTTGGTACTACTTCTCCAGGGATTTCGCTTTGAACATTTAAAGCCAGTTTCCTGCATCTTGAGCGGGGGGGGGGGGGGGGGGAGTTATGCCATGCAGGCCTGAGTTTGAGAGACTTGTTTTTTGGGGGTTGCACTTCTTGCCGTTTGTCACTATGATCCATAAACAGTAAATGATGTACTGCTCAAACTGGGAACTCTGCCAGAATAACCAACTGCCGGTCTTAAAAGCATCAATTCAAAGGAGCACATCCCGTTTAGCCTCTTTAAAAGTATGTTGGGCAAAGACCTTCTCTGCAAGTTCTGAGGATTATCACTCCACAGTTCCAGTGGTGGGCGTGAATTCATGTGGAGGAGCTTGTGTGGACAAATATTTCACGAGCTCCTGTTGAGGGAATAAAGGCAGTTCTGTTATCTACCTTAAATTTTAATACATTGGTTACCTGGGTTAACTTCACCCCATTACTGTCAACTAACTTAATACGGTTTTTTGGTTTGTTTGTTTTTTAATGTTAAAGAAAATACCTTTCCTCTGTTACATCGCTGCTGATAATATTTTTCATATACTATTCTGTTTTGAATTTGAAGGGAAATGTTTTGATAATTCAGGGTTATACACCTTGACTTTGTATGTGTTGGTTTTGTATTAAGATTTCCACAAGGAGGAGGGAAGGAGCTGGTGTCAGTGCAGTAGGTGGCCCTCCTTTTCTCCTCCTGAGGGTGGGCTGGGCTGGGCATGGACTAGCCTTTTCCTGGCCTTAGTCACAGTGGGATTGTGTATTTAAAAGCCTCTTCGGCTGGCCATGCAAAGTCTTGTAGTGAGAAAGTTAACATGAGGCACCCTTTATGCATTTGTCTTAAAGCACGTTATGCCGATCTCAAGTTGGGACTTGTTAAAGCTGGTCTTACATAACATTCAAAAAGGGAAGTAGTACAGGTTTAGTCAGAGAAGAGTGTAATGCTTTGATGGAAAGAGCAGCTAAGAACCAGTCCATAACTTTATTATTGTTCAAATCACCAAAAGTTTAACCTGCATAATTTTTTTTCTGCCGATTTTTATAGCAAGTCTCACATTTCATAAAAGCCACAGGAGACTTTATAACAATAATTATCTTGCTGCTTCAATGGAAGATCCTATTAAATGCAAGGAAGCTATTTTAATAATATTGTTTAGCTATTACAAACCCCAAATTTATTTTGAATATAAGACGATGTCCTAGGATATGTGTTTGTGTTTCTCTACCACCACAATGTTTAAAAAAATTTTTTTTTTGGTTTCATTTTTTATTACAGGTGATTTTTTTCCTTCTATAATGTTACTTTTAAAGATGTTAAACCTACAGACAAGTTGAAATTATAGTTCAAGCAGATTTCATCTAAATTTTCCCATTGACATTTTTCACGCCCTCCCCCTACCCTCCCCCTCAACACACATATTTGTGGGGAGACCTGTTTGAAGTTGCAGTCATTGTGACAGATGTCCCACCCCTAACTACTTCAGCATGTATTTCCTAAGAACAAGGATATTCTCCTACCTGGAAATTCCCTGGTGGTCCAGCGGTTAGGACTCTGTGTTGTCGCTGCCCAGGGCGTGGGTTCAGTACCTGGTAGGGGAAGTAAGATCCTGCAAGCCACACAGCACAGCCCCAAAAAAAACCAACAAAAAAAGGGATTTTCTCCTACCTACTCACAATATTCAGTCTGAATTTTGCTCTTTCGCAGTAACATTCTTTATAGTTTTTTAAGGCAGAACTAATCAGTGGTCACACATTGTGTTTTTCTAGTTTACTCTTTTATTCTTTAGAATAATCTTTCTGCTTTTTTTTTTAAAATCTCCTTGGCTTTTGAAAATTGGTTTGCTCTGTATTCGCTAGGTCCATCCTGTGGGTCACTTAGTAAGGAGATGCTTTCAAATGTTTCTGAGGCAGTTTGAATATATTAACCTGAAGTCTACCTTGGGGTTTGGAACTTTGAAATCAAATGGGGATATCTATACTCCTGTTTTGGACAGAGACCTGGTTCGTGGATCCAAACTCACTTTTTCTCTGGGATACTGGACAAACTCATTCAACTTTTCCCGGCTTCAGTTTTCTGTAAAACTAAGGTTCTGGTTTAATCACAGAATTTTAGATGAGAATTTCTATAACCTTTCAAAATATATTCTTAAAGAGACAGAAGCACTCAAGGAGAGAAGGTTTCTAATGTTTCTTCCCTTTAAAGGAACGAAAATAGATAATGGTGTTGATACGTCTTCCTAAATCCCAGAATAAACTTTTTTAACCCTATTCCTACCTCCCCCCTTTTTAGTGTGAGGCACTGGCAAATGCATTGCTAAGGCTTACCTTGGTCTTCTAGTCATTTCTGCCTTGCATGTGACC
This sequence comes from Monodon monoceros, assembly GCF_005190385.1. Classification (NCBI taxonomy): domain Eukaryota; kingdom Metazoa; phylum Chordata; class Mammalia; order Artiodactyla; family Monodontidae; genus Monodon; species Monodon monoceros. Next base: position 112,517,394 of record NW_021703767.1, on the reverse strand, counting down.
GCCTGCTCTCTCCTCCCTTTATTTGGCTTCGCTGCATTGGCCTGGACGTGGGCACAGTGTTGCTTCCTCCAACGCTGCTAGGCAGAGAATTGGCACTGCAGTCTAATTTTCTCTGTCTCTATAATCTCTGACGTATCCATTTTTTCTGAAAGGAAAATGCACACACGAAGGACCTCTTAGTCTTTCACAGTACATGAACTCATCATTACAAGACAAAGATGAGCAGGGATCTAATTGACACATAGCTCAAATGATCTGTCTGGGATGCCCATGTCTTTTGCATGTAGCCAGAACATACAACAAGGGCTGCAGTAAAATCCTCTCCAGATCTTCCTGTCCCATCTCTCTGTACACAAAAATCGCTCTAACTGTGGCTCACCATCCAGTTGCTGAGAATTTGTGCTGAGTATAATTACTACAAACCCTTTAATGTTTCCTCGCTGAGTTGGTATCTTTAGGTCCCTGTGCTTGAATTACTGTGTTTAATCTGTCATTTGAAATGATTTGCATCTATTAGGTCTCCTTTCAATAAAGCAGTTACCTTTTTCTGGTATGAGAACTTCATGTGTAATGGTCAGTTAAAGGGGAGGGATGGTTTGGCGATTGACTCTGGAGATGTGCCTGCATCTGACCTCCGCCCTCATACTGATACTCTCTTCTATACCCGGCCAGTTCCTCACTTTGGAAATCTTCTTGTGAGGGGCGGTGTCAACCTTGATAAGAGCTCAGTTAACTGGTGTCATATAGTTTCCAGTGTGGATTTCAGCCTCTCCACTTAGGTGCTTTCTTACTTTGGGCAAGTCATTATTATATCTGAGCTTCAATTTCTTCTTCTGAAAAATGGCTACCTTGTAAGATTGTAAAGTTTAAATGAGATAATATACTATAGGATAATTCCTACAGTGTTTGAAACTTGGTTGGTACTTAGTGAACTGTAGCTTTTTTTTTTTTGGTCAGAGGGCAGAGGGAGAGTAAGCAAATGAATACGAATGGGGGTGTTTTTATGAATATAAAGTTGGAACGATTAAAAATTAAAAAACATTCTGCAACTAGAAAGTCAAGGTTAAGTTCATAATATTTTGATTGCCCTAAGGTAACCCAGGTAACGTGGATGTCTGACACATCTGACACGTGGGTGTTGGCACACCCTTTTTTTTTTTTTTTTTTTTTTGCAGTTCGAGGGCCTCTCACTGTTGTGGCCTCTCCCATTGCGGAGCACAGGCTCCGGATGTGCAGGCTCAGCGGCCATGGCTCACGGGCCCAGCAGCTCCACAGCATGTGGGATCTTCCCGGACCGGGGCACGAACCCGCATCCCCTGCATCGGCAGGCAGACTCTCAACCACTGCGCCACCAGGGAAGCCCATGGCACACCCATTTTCTGACTGAAGCTGGTTCTCTTGGTTGTGTGGTTATACTCACCATGTGATTTGCGCCTCTGCTCTGTGGGCCATTTCACATGGAGCATCTTCACACCGTACTGCATAGGAAGCATGGCAAGGAGCTACTACTCCACCTATTCTTAGAAACCCTTGGAAAAGGCCGAGCTAATATAACAGCTGTTCTTATTTCCTCCTTGGAACTCTTGTGAACTGACTGGTCCCTCATGGCAAGAGTAGCTTGTCGTCCCGCCCTTCCTATTGCAGACTGGGGCTCTACGCCACCTCCTTCTTAGAGTGACCACTGACCTCACAGTTGTAGGTTCGTCACATTTGACCTTCCCAGACTGTGGGATTCTGCTGACTCTCATTTCCTCCTCGAACCTCTCTTGTTCCTCAGTTTCCCAAGGAACGTCTTGGTGCTCCTTGTCGGCAATCCCCGCCCCCACAATCCAGGCATCGTTCCTCTCTTTCTATCTCGTCTGTCCACGAGACTGGTGCAGCATGGCTTCTGAGGTGCTTAGCTCATTCCTTGTTCTCTCCCTTTCTTAGAAAAGATGATTCCCTTGGCTTCTGATCTAGCCCTGTCTTCAGAGCCCTGGATCCATATTTTGCCCCTACTGGCTGGACTCCTTGACCCAGCTCTCTCACTAGTACTTCATATTCAACACACCCGTCATGATCAAGGACATCACCCAAGCTAATGTTCTTCAAAGCAATGAATCTCACTTGGGAGGGGGTGTGATGGGGATTATGGACCCCATTGAGAATACATTTTGCATATCAATCACATACGTTTTACATGTAAACCCATACTCTCCAGTGATCTTGGACTCAAGACCTTTGTCTCTTTTTGAAAATGTCTCTAAGTTCCATGTCAGATTTCTTTCCCCTTGGCTCTCGCCTGCATTGATGGAAGACTTCTTTAACTGCTCTCTTGGCCTCAGTGGCTCCATTAATTCAGAACTGCCTATTGCCGGCAAGTTGATTTTGCTAAAGCACGGCATAGAAAACGGTAGTCTTCACTTCAGCCACCTTCAGTGGCTCACGGAGGACTCCGAACACCCCAGCAACCCGGAAGTGCTGTGCACTGAGGTCCCAGGTCCCTTCCCAGGCTCGTCTTCCCCACGCATGCGCTGCAGCCTCAGGCCCTCCGTGGCCCCTCTCACTCGGCCATAGCACAGCGCCCACCCTCACCTGAGCCTTCCTCCAAACTGCTCGGAGCACCGCAGGGTTCCCTTTCGAAGCCTCTGTTTTTCCCCCGGGGTCCAGTTCACACTTGCATCTCCTGTGAGCCCTTGCGCAGTTTCTCCATTTGGCAATAGCGGCCTTTTCCTCTGAGTTTCTTTGATGAGCTAATTACGTCTCTTATTCCACGAACCACGTTTGGATTCATTATGGTCTGTGTGCGGCTTCCAGGGAGGCCAAGGGCCCTGCACGAAGCACACGTTGAAGGAATGATGGGCTAAATGAGCGAGTCAACCCACTCTTTGGGCTGTTACTCCTCTTAAGAACCAGAGGGGTCCCCAGAGGGCTCAAAAGGTCCATGGTTGGTCTGTTCATACCCCTGAGCTGTTGAAACTTTTCCTGTGTTGAGACCTCTCCCTCCCTTTTCAGGAGCCCCCCTCTTCACCATTCTCACAGCTGGGGCTTGAGGTGTCACCCCTTGAGGAATTAGGTTTGTCCCGACTGTCAGAGAGGCAGTGCAGCAGAGCCATTGAGGTGTGGTCTTGCGGCCACCTTCCGGGGTGTCTGTCCCAGCTCTGCCTCTGCTTGCTGGTGGGGTCGTGGGCACCAGGGTCAAGGTATCTGTTCACTTGGTGCCTCAGTTTTCTTTTCTTTTTTTTCTCCCCAACAGGGAGCCCTGTAGTATCTGTCTCCTGGGGTAATAGTGAGAAATAGAAAGGCGATAACCCTTGTAAGGTGCATACATAGCATGGCGCGAGGCACATAGTGAGCATTCATTAAAGGAGTGTAAGGCCCTGGGAGGTGCTTGTCAGCTTCTAGGTCAAGGATAATTAGCTGGCAGCATGCGGACCACTAGGGCCCACACGTGAAGGTACTGTTTTGTTGGGTTCAGGGAGTGTGAGGAGTGACTACGGAAGCTTTGAAAATAACAGGAAATATGGCGGAGTGGACTGGATTTATGATTTCTCTTGAAAACATTAGAAGATCTGCAATTATCAATACAGTGGTTAAGAACATGAGCTCAGAGGGGCTTCCCTGGTGGCGCAGTGGTTGAGGGTCCGCCTGCCGATGCAGGGGGCGCGGGTTCGTGCCCCGGTCCGGGAGGATCCCACATGCTGCGGAGCGGCTGGGCCCGTGAGCCATGGCCGCTGAGCCTGCGCATCCGGAGCCTGTGCTCCGCAATGGGAGAGGCCACAACAGTGAGACGCCCGCGTACCGCAAAAAAAAAAAAAAAAAAAAGAATATGAGCTCGGAAGAATATGAGCTCGGAAGCCAGAGTCTGAATTAAGAGTCCTAGCCTTGCTACTTATAAGTCGTGTGACCCCGTGCCAGTTGCTTAACTTCTCTGTTTCTCAACTTCTTTATCTCTAAAATGGAAATAACAATAGCACTTGATAGGCTTCCTGGGATTATTAAACGGACCAGCATATTTAAACCTCTTGACATGCTTGCCTGGTACCTAGTAAATAGTGAGTAATGTGTGCTGTTTTTGTCGTTGCTGATGCTGGTTTTACTATTGCTGTGGCTACCAACTAGCAACCCTGGGCCCCAGTTTCCTCCTGTGCCAACAGCTGGCACTGAGTAGTAGATGCTCCCCTAAGTGGGACGTGAACTTTCCAGGTAGCTGTAGTTCATGCCACTGCCTGTCACCTTATATCTGTCCTGCTCTCTTTGTAACAATGTTGTTTGTCTCCTGTTGACAGATCTCACCCTTGGGCACTCATGTCCAGGAGTGCAGTGCTGTGCTGTGAATCAGTCCTTACGGATGTATGAACCTCAAGGAACTTTTAGCACAGGGGTTCTTAACATGTGGCCCAAATCGATAGCATCCTTATCTCCTGGAAACTTATTCCCAGGCTTCACCCCAGACCTACTGAATCAGAAACTCTGGAGGTGGGCCTTGCAATCTGTGTTTTAAGAATCCTTCCAGCTGGCTCTGGTACCTGCTAAAGTTTGAAAACTACTGATTTAACACATGCGTCCTATATTCATATTACCTACATTTGGTTTCCATGTAAAGTTTAAAATGTGGAGTTGTGTTTCCAGGCACTTCAATTGATTTGTAAGGGCTGCTGTCTTTTCAGTGTGTACTCCCTTAGCTATTAAACACAGCTGGGTGCGGGTTCCTCTGCTGTGGTGCTTTTGTTCTGTTAAGATCTAATCTATGTGAGCTTTGATCTGTTAACTTACTGGAAGAGTACAGCTTACCTGGGGTGGTGGTCAGGCAGTTTTAGAAAGAAGACTTTAGAAAGTTATGGAATGAGCTGCTTTCAAATGCATATGGAATATATGAAGTGATGAGATTAATAAGACTGAATAATTATTTTATATCCTGATTCATGATCACTTTATCAGCCATCTAACTTCTTTGAGTTGGGAATTCACACTGCTTCTCTGCCTCTTCCTCCCCAGGCTCTGCCTTTTTTTTCATTGTTTTATTTTTTTAACTTTTTATTTTATGTTGGAGTATAGTTGATTAACAACGTTGTGTTAGTTTCAGGTGTACAGCAAAGTGATTCAGTTATACATATACATGTATCTATCTTTTTTCAAATTCTTTTCCCATTTAGCTTGTTACATAATATTGAGCAGAGTTCCCCATTTTAAATATAGCAGTGTGTACATGTCAATCCCAAACTCCCAGTCTATCCCTCCCCCAACGCACCCATCCCCCCTGGTAACCATAAGTTAGTTCTCTAAGTGTGTGAGTCTGTTTCTGTTTTGTAAATAAGTTCATTTGTATCATTTCTTTTTAGATTCTGCATATAAGTGATATCATACACTATTTCTCTTTCCCTGTCTGACTTCACTCAGTATGACAATCTTTAGGGTCCATCCATGTTGCTGCAAATGGCATTATTTCATTCTTTTTAATGGCTGAGTAATATTCCATTGTATATATGTATCACATCTTCTTTATCCAGTCATCTGTCGATGAACGTTTAGGTTGCTTCCATGTCTTGGCTATTATAAACAGTGCTGCGATGAACATTGGGGTGCATGTATCCTTTCAGACCATGTTTTTGTCTGGATATATATCCAGGAGTGGGATTGCAGGATCATATGGTAGCTCTACTTTTAGTTTTTTAAGGAACCCTCATACTGTTCTCCATAGTGGTTGTACCAATGTACATTCCCACCAACAGTGTAGGAGGGTTCCCTTCTCTTCACACCCTCTCCAACATTTATTATTTGTGGATTTTTTGTTGGTAGCTATTTTGACTGGTGTGAGGTGATATCTTATTGTAGCTTTGATTTGCATTTCTCTAATAGCGATGTTGAACACCTTGTCATGTGCCTCTTGGCCACCTGTATGTCTTCTTTGGAGAAATGTCTATTTATCCGTTGCATTTCTCTACACTAACAGTGAATGATCAGAGAGAGAAATTCAAGAAACGATCCCATTTACGATCTCATCAAAAAGAATAAAATGTGTAGGAATAAACCTACCTAAGGAGACAAAAGACCGGTACTCTGAAAATTATAAGACACTGATGAAAGAAATCACAGACCACACAGACATATACCATGTTCTTGGATTGGAAGAATCAATACTGTCAAAATAACTGTACTACCCAAGGCAATCTACAGATTCAATGCAATCCCTATCAAATTACCAATGGCATTTTCCACAGAACTAGAATAAAAAAATCTTAAAATTTGTATGGAGGCACAAAAGACCCCAAATAGCCAAAGGAATCTTGAGAAAGAAAAAGGAGCTGGAGGAATCAGGCTCCCTGACTTCAGACTATTCTACAAAGCTACAGTCATCAAAACAGTAATGGTACTGGCACAGAACAAAAAAATATACATCAATGGAACAGGATAGAAAGCCCAGAAGTAAACCCATGCACCTGTGGTCAATTAATCTATGACAAAGAAGGCAAGACTATACAATGGGGGAAAGACAGTCTCTTCAATAAATGGTGCTGGGAAAACTGGACAGCTACATGTAACAGAATGAAACTAGAACATTCTCTAATACCATACACAAAAATAAACTCAAAGAGGATTAAAGACCTAAATGTGAGACTGGACACTATAAAACTCTTAGAGGAAAACCTAGGCAGAGCACTCTCTGACATAAATCGCAGCCATGTTTTTTGATCTGTCTCCCAGAGTAATGGAAATAAAAATAAAAATAACAAACGGGACCTAATTAAACTCAAAAGCTTTTGCACAACGAAGGAAACCATAAACAAAATGAAAAGACAACCCACAGATTGGGAGAAAATATTTGCAAATGATGTGACTGACAAGGGATTAGTCTCCAAAATTTACAAACAGCTCATGCAGCTTAATACCATCACAGCAAACAACCCAATCAAAAAATGGGCAGAATTCCTTCCCCTTTTACAGTAATTTCTCTTGGTTTCTGAAGACTAATTCTGCATGGGACAATATCCTCTCCCACTTCCCCTGCATCAGGGGTATTTGGAAGGCCTTATCCAGTCAAAATGATGACAGTTTAGCTTTTGACAGAAGCCCTTAATTGTGCTCTGAGCTTACAGACTTTACCAAAGCTACTAACGTTTTTTTCCACTTTTTCCTCGCTTCTGTGTCTCATTAATGGCTATGGTATAGTTCCCCATTCTGTAAGTTTTCTAGATTTTAGTATTTGTGATTGCTAGTCTGGGAAGCTCTCCTCAAATAGTTGTTCTTCATTTTGTGAATGTGATTTTAAGCTGACTCTTCTCTAAGTTCTTGGTAGATTATTTCATTCTACACGTCAGGAACTCTGCTTTTGACTGTAATATTATTATAATGCAATGAAATATTTGCATTTATGGTGGACACATTTCCTATTGAAATTTTATCTTGAAAGATCTTTCTAAAAAATTATATTCATTATCTATATCCATTCAGTGTATTTTGAAAATATTATTAGAGCTGAAATACATGGGTTATATTCCCAAGCATAGTTTGAAATGTAGCTTAGATGCAGTTATTTATAATACATTATTAGAGCCTGCTCACGATTGTATAATGTACTCAGTAAAGGTAACATGGATTTAGTGACATCTCTAATAGTTATTATGACTTAATTCTTTTATTCTAGCAAATGAAAATCAGATGTCAAAGTACTTTCTAAGAGTTTTGGTGATGGTAATATGCTACAGTTACAAATTTTACTTAACCAAAACCAACAATACATAGCTAAAGCATTTTGTCAATAGCTTTAAAACTGAAATGATGATAGACGTTAGCCCCCAAGCTATACGTGTACTGTTTAATAATCCTGCTTCCTTCCCGGTCATTCACTAGTGAACCCAAGAACACCCACACTTCCCAGGCCCCTGTGTACATGCATAGGAGACCAACTAAAAAGAGCTTGAGCTTTCAAGAAGTTTATATTATCATTTGATAAGAAAAACATCAGTGAAAAATTGGCTTCCCTTTTGCTTCTCTAGTAGGTAAAAATAAAGCCAGTTTGGCATTTTATCAAATATTTATTGATTGCACAATGAGACACAATTTCTGCTCTCAGAAGTACACATAGGGTATTAAAAGAGTTGATACATGTATGAGCCAGTAATTACAAAGCAGTGTGATCATTATAATAATTGAGGTGTGACAACACACAGATGATGGAGTGATTGGGTTTGAGGTGGTGGTGGGAATTTAGCCAGATGAGATTTCATGGTTTAAGTGATGGCAACTTAGGGTTCCACGGATGGATAAGAGTTTTCTTGGTGAGTCAGAGGGAAATTTACAAGTGCAATGACATGGGGGCAAAAAAAGAGCATGGCATTTTCTGATAATTATAAACTTACACGAGAGTATGAATTTCCAAGGATGGAAGAATGCTTAGGAAAAAAGGCCAGAAAGGTGGGCAAGTTCCAGGGCCTTCAGGGCCTTTGAGTCCATGGAAAGAGGCCTGGGGTTTACAGTCTGATGGTTGTATTGGAACTAGTGACACTTCTACAGAGCATGACTACTCCTTTGTACATTTTATCTAGAAGGTGCAAATCAGCATCTACAATTCCAGATAAACATACTTTAGCAGCTCTTTTTTGAACCACAGAGGGATTCAGGAAAACATATGGAGGTAAATAAGTACAAGTAGATCACCATCCTCTAAAACTTTCCCAGTATAGATGTTACTGATCGTGGGTCAGCAGTTCTATCTATATGTGTACCAAGAATGGCATAACGATGACATATTCTATTTAAGACATTTGTAATTTATCCTCTGTGGGAAGTATTGTGGGACATACCAAGAAAACATGACATATTTTCTGTCTTCAAAATATGTTGTCTTTCTTAAAAAATCCTAACCATCTTTGGGGGATGCAGTCAAGAATACAGCAAGCTAGGGACTTCCCTGGTGGCACAGTAGATAAGAATCTGCCTGCCAATGCAGGGGACACGGATTCGAGCCCTGGTCTGGGAAGATCCCACATGCTGTGGAGCAACTAAGCCCATGCGCCGCAACTACTGAGCCTGCGTTCTAGAGCCTGCGGGCCACAACTACTGAGCCCGTGAGCCACGACTACTGAAGCCCGCGTGCCTAGAGCCCACGCTCCGCAATGAGACGCCACCACAGTGAGAAGCCCCCGCACCACAACGAAGAGTAGCCTCCACTTGCCACAACTAGAGAAAGCCCACTCACAGCAACGAAGACCCAATGCAGCCAAAGATAAATAAATAAATCTATTAAAAAAAAAAAAAAAAAAAAGAATACAGCAAGCTAGTAAAAGGAACTCGGCATTGAGGGCCCTAACATACCCAAACAGTGGGAGAGGTAATTACTTTCAACCAGAGACATGAGGAAGGAGCATGGAGGTGCTGGCCCAGGAAGGCTTTGCTGAGTAGGTGGAATATTCAACCACCGTTAGAGTATTTGCTGGGCAGAGGGGGGATTCCAAAGAATAAGAATACAGTATTCTTGCCCTTGAATTTGTACACACTCAGGATGTAAGCGAAGTGTTACAGTACAACGTTTTATGTGGCTTAGTAATGCTGCTTGTGCCTCCTATGGTGTAGCTGCATACTGGGGAAGAGGCTGTTTGTAACTGTAAGAAGCAGTGCCCTCATCAGGTATCTGGGCTTTCTGACCTATTCCCCAGACGCTTTACATCTAGCATCCCTTTCAACCTCTAGCCTCAGTTTTCACCAAAGGACTCACAAGGTGGGTTTTTTTCTTTTTAAATCAGCATGTGGGATACAAAAGCAGTAGCATTGTTTGAATTACACGTGCAGAAGAATGTGCGGTGTTTTAGAGTGGAGGAATATATTTTTTATAATTAGAAGATATGTAGTTTTAGGAATATACATTTCCCCATGATACATCTTTTCCAAAGTGTAAGTGAACGCTCTTGAAAAGGTGACTTCTAGTGGCTGTTTGCTTCCTGTTGCATTCTCTTACGGATACTTCATTTCAGCTTATGAATAGATCTACGTGGAATTAAAATTTATATAATCCTTTCTGTACGCGAGGATAGTAAAATGTAAGAAAGCATTTGCTCGAAGCCATCTTTTCTTTCACTGCTTACATTTGATTTCCAAGTAAATTGTCTTTTGAAGTCTTGTCAGTCAATCGTTAACCATGATAAAGTTATCAGCTTAGGGTTATATTGTCTGACTGACTGGTATGATTTTCCTGGGTGGATGCTGCAATCTTTCTCCCTTTCATACATGGTAGCCTCTCTGTGAATTTTTTACATAAGAATATATATATTAAGGGATCCATGCAAATGTTAGTTGCTGCCAAAAAAAGGGTTGTTTCTTTAGCTAGGAACAGTTGATTTTGCAATCGACAGTCAGTCTTACGGTTGGTTTGACTGTGAGTATATGGGACTCTGGCGAAATGAAATGGAGCGAAACACACAAAGAAGACAGCCACGACAACAAATACTTTACCTTCTAGCCTTTTGCTGTTTTTGCTGCCCTTCCTCTTGGACTTTCTATAAGAATTGTATACCTTTTTTGCAATCACCATATAGAATAGAAGCATTAGGACAAAAACAGTCCAGAAAATGAACTGGGAAATGTAGTTCACCACTTCATGCCATTTCAGCCCAAGAGGACCCTTTAAGGAGGCACACTTTTTCACAGATGACGGTGTTGCTTCCTTGTTGCTTAAGATCATATTTGGCAGGGAGAGGAGGAACAAAAAGAGCCAGATGAGGGTTGAGACCACTTTTGCAAAAGCAGGTTTTTGTACGAAAAATTTTCCAAAAGGTCTGATGATCTTGAGGAACCTGTCAAAGGCTATGAGCCCCAGCAGTGTGATGCCCACATACATGGTCTCATAAAAGACGACGGCAGAGAAACGACACACAAAGGCTCTGAGCTGCCAGGGTCCGAGGTGCGCGTCTGAGAGGATTTTAAACGGAAGCATGAGCGTCATTATCAAGTCGGCCACCAGAGTATTTTTGAGGTAGACAATGAAGGTGGAGGAGCTGGGGATGTGAATGAACACCCACAGGGCCAAAGTGTTCAGCAGGGTGCCCATGAAGAAAACGACAGTGTAGATGGCTGGGAACACCAGATGCACTGCCTGCATGTCCCTGGGGCACCTCTCAGACCCGTTGAAGCCCTTCATCACTGTGTCGTTCATGGTTTCCAATATCAGCTGTTACACATAAACATACACACACAGTAAAACAAGAAGCATTTCATGATTTCAAAACACTACTTGTTAAAAGCAGACTTTAGGTTTGCAGCGTATTAGCACCTTAATGTATTCATCACATTTAATAGATCATTTGAGAAGTCCCATGTTGTTTCTGGCCAGAATTTTTAAAGCACGTGGTACATTTTTGGTACTTGTAACAGTACCATTACTTTCACACCCTTATGAAATCCAAATAACTGGTTCTACCCCATTCACAAGTTCGGCTTTTGGCATGGCAGTAAAACAAAGCTGGCTAAGAGGTAAAGTTACTCATGTCAGATTGCTGTACATTATGTAATTTCCTAGGCTCATAATCTAAGGTTTGTAGAATGTTAACCTTAAAGCATTGTTTTTCCCCTTGAACATATTCCATCATTTATAAGCAAGCCACTCATAATAACAGCTGAAATTCACCTTTGTTTGGGAGGATACTCAGCTCAGTGTCTTCCGATCGAGGCAGTCATTAGTTCAGCCCATGAAGGGCATGTGAAGCAAATGTCGTTCTGCTTTCTTATACCCAGTTTCCTTCCTCATTTTCACGTGTGCAGTGTGATCCATTAGAACCTCTTCTTATGCAAACCTTTGGGGGATTTTCTAATAAGGAAGCTCTCTCATTTTAAACTTGTATACTGTTAGTCTACTCTGGTTTGAGTAAGTCAGTTTAGTTGCAGTTGTTTTTATATTTTCTCATGTAATAACTTCCCTGCAGTTTATCTTCTCTACATGTTCAATGGAATTTTTAGTGCCTTTTGTATATAATAATAGGGAGAAATGTAAAGAAAAGAGCCCCAAATTGTAGGAGAATAAGAGTTGACTCTAAAATCAGCATCGTCATCTGCATCCTTGTAGCCTGCTTTTTTCAGAAATGTGTGTTCATTAGGTATGACCTGATTATTTCTGGAGACATGTATCTTAGTCTTTTGGTCTTTCGATCTCTGAGAGAGAAAAGGATGTATCATCTAAGAGTTAAGGGCTATAAGACCCAAATTTTGGGGGGTTAGAATTCCAGGTTCACCAATTACTGGGTAGTAGATAATAGACAAATGATTCAGTTGCTCTGTGCCTCATTTTCCCCATCTGTATAATGGGTTTAATAATAGTACATACCTCAGTGTTGAGAGGCTGAGATGAGTGCCTAGAATAGTGCTGACTATATATGACGCATGAAAAAAATGTTAGCCACTCACTGCTCTGGTGAGCGAATTGCAGATTTAAATGGAGATATACTATTTCACTTATTAGAAAGCCATTTTTAGAAGTCTCTTCTGTATTTGTGATTGTATGCAAAGTGCTGAAAACTTCAGGAATTTCATCAGTCAACCTTGGGTCAAGTTCTATAAAATTTTTGGAAGTATGTAATTGCTGCTTTTGTATAGAGAAAGCTGTTGTCTGTGAAGAAATGTTTGCTCGCCAGATAGATAAAGGGAAAGAGGAAATCAGAAGACCCTATGAGGGAATGTGGAGTTCTCCATGGTGAGTTTCACTTCATATTTCTTGCTATGAGTTTTACCACAAGAATTGGACCAGACTGTCGCGTTGGCTTGATCGAGCATTTTGGGTGACTTAGCTTGGCATTCTGAGAATAAAATTACATATCCCACCGGACATTTTTATGAGGGAATAGGATGCCTGATAATTTTGGCTGGAACTACCCAGTGTGGTGGCACAGTCTGAAAAATTGGTGTTTGATTCAAATAAATTGATCCTTGGAAAATACAGATTCTGGATTTTATTAATGTAACGGAACATAATTTAAACATATATCCTTTTATTTGCTTCAGTAGAGAATAAAAGCAAACTTAAAAAAATTTGAGTAGAGGGATTAGACCTATGTCAATTAAGTATAAATTTCCTAATGGCTCCAAATCCATTATTTAGATGCGGGTTCAGAATAGTTTCAATTTAAACAAGGGAAATGCTGTACAAGATGGTTTCATAATACGAAAACTGGAAATCGCTTTTTGGTCAAATTTCAAAATGCTGAAATGTGGGAAACCTAAGAGGAGGAACTGATTTATGGTGGCATTTCTAGAGTTACAGAAGTATCTTCTCTTAAATGTAGTAGGTTTCAAAATGTTTGACTGTAGTAAGTATCCAACAAATCACTCACTCCTTTATGTCCACGTGCTTCAAACGTATTAGCCAACAGTCTCTTAGTTCGCAGTGGTGCTGGTGCCCCCTGAGGGAGGGTCCTTCACCCTTGATGCCATACCTTAGAGGCTGTGATGGGACAGGAGCACCGCCTCAGGAGCCAGAGGGCCTGGGCTCATTTCCTTATTCCACCTTTACTTGTGACTTTGGTCAAGTTACTTATGCTCCCTGTGAAACCAGTGCCCCCTCTTAACAATGAAAATAAGTAATAGTATTTGCTTTATAGGGTTGTTAAGGGGATAAAATGAGTGAACGTTTGTCAGGTGCTTTGAATAATGTCCGTCAAATGGTACGTGTTAGTAAGTTTCTTGTTAAATGAAATTAAAAGAAAAATGGAATACTGTGTGCACCTGTGGGGATAGTGCACAAAAGACAGGAGTGAATCACAGAAGGTAACGGATAAAGGGTCCTAGAAAGTATACCGATTTGGCAAGCTCCTGAACTGAACATTTAAAATCCTATCAAGCTCAAAGGGAATTTAGTCAAAACCAATTAAATCACACAAGCTATACTTTCTAAGGGATTATCTGGTCTTATTTAATTCTTACAGCAGTCTCAGAGATCCGTCATGGTCTGGTTTCAGAGCCCTCATGGGCTCATGGTCTGGTTTCAGAGCCCCCGCCTGGAAACCCTCATGGTAAACCCTCATGGTCTGGTTTCAGAGCCCCCGCTTGGAACCAGCCTCTCTCTCTCCTGTCTGCCAGAAGCCAGAGACAGGGTGAATGTGGAATTGTTTACCAGATTCTGGACTTTTTGAGCTGGGTATTACTGATTGATGAGTGAGGAGATAGAATCCACTATAAAGTTTCAGGGACTTGTGAAACTCCTAGTCTCAAAGTGAGGTGCCAGGTTGAAAACGTAAATTGGTTCATAGCAGTAGGATCAGGAGAGAATCAAATATGTAAGGAAAAGTCATAGAAATTAGAAGCCTGCTAAATGGGAATAAACTACTTTTTGCATTTGCTGTCTCCTTAGGGATTGTCTTTTGGATCAGAGTCAACAGTATAATGTTCATGTTGATGTAACCACTACCATATAAATGACAATTGAAAAGATGTGGAAGTATTTGCTTTCATTTGGAATGAAAGGCAAAGTGGGAACTCCTGTACTCATAGAAGAGCCTTTTACTTCCCATCAAAGGATACCACGGTACTTTCTCAGATTATATGAAAGTGTTTAAAATCCCACAATGAATTAACCCAAGGTGGTAATAATCTAAAATAAATTATGCAGTTTAACATTAACTGTAGTGATCTGTGTATAAATAAATTTAATATTAGAAAATCTCTACATATAACTGGAAACAGGCAATAAATTCACACTACTATCTGAAACACATATATTAATATCCAGTTTCATAATTTTATTATAAAAGGAAAACCAGTTTAAAGAATTCAAATATAGACTTATATAGTAGAAAGTGAAAGTTAATTCCCTTTACATATACATACCAGTGTGTGTGCCAATATATATATATATATATTTATGTATTGACATATTAGATCTTTGTTTCGTTCCATGTTAGTACATGAAGATTTGCTAGCAAGTTTTTTTTTTTTTAAAGTTACACTATATAAAGGTACCATAGTTTAGTTAAGCAGTTACTGATGGACGTTTAGATTTTCTTTTTTCCCCATTTTTCCTCTGTTGAAAACATGCTGTAGAGCAAATACCTCTCCATGTATTTTTGTATTTTGTTCCAACATATATTTATAGGAAGTTTCCTAGAAGTGGGATTACTGGATCAAAAGCTGTGCGTTGCAATGTTCAATGATATTTTCAAAAAGCTTTCCAGAAAGACTGTACCCATTTATAGTCTCACCAAGTAGGATTATCCAGCACTATTACTAAAAATCTTTTAAATCAGTTCTAAACTTACAGGTGAAAAAAGCCATGTCATGTAAATATAAACTTATTTATTAGTGAGGGTATATATATCTTTTCATATTTTCATTGCCTATTTGTATTTCTCCTGGAAATTGATTTTTTTTCTTGCCCTTTTCCCATTTTCTAAAAAAAAGTCAGGCTGTTTCTCTTTACTTATCGGCTTGCAAGTATACTTGCATATATTTAGTTCCCACCAGCCTCATTGTAATCCCAGCTCCCACTTTGGGTGTTACCAGATCATCTAGGTCAGCCGTAGGAACCTGTAGGTGTTTTCAGTGCAAAACTGCTGAAACATCGAGAGGCATGAAGAGGGGGTTCTTTCTCTACATAGGGCTTTTCTCCCTGTTTTTAGAGTTCTAGTCCAGGGGTTGTCAATCTTCTAAATAGCCAGTTAGTAAATATTTAGGTTTTGTGACCCTGCAGCCTGTCACAACTATTCAACCCTGTTGTTGTAGCAGGAAACCAGCCATAGATAAAACCTGAGTGGGTGTGGCCTGTGTGCTAATAAAACCTTATGGACACAAAAACTTGAATCTCGTACTTTAATGCGACGTAAAGTTTTATTCTTCCTCCTGATTTTCCTCCTGAAAACATGTGAAAATGTAAAAACCATTCTTAAGTCACAGGCTGTACAAAACAGGTGCTAGGCTAGATTTGGCTTGTAGGCTAGAGTTTGTCACATCTGCCTTAGACTGTTTATATAAGAAACCACTGAGAGAAACTTCCAATAACCAGCATCCTTAGGACTTGTTAGCCACTAAGGCTATGGGCAAGACTACATTTTGTTTGTCTCATCTTCTGAACCTGAGTCTACAAAATTTGGCATCTCCCTCTCTCCGTCTCTCTCTCTCTCTCTCTCTCTCTCTCTCCCTGTCTCCGTCTCTCTCTCTCTCTCTCTTTCTGTCTCTCGAAGTTATTGTGAAACGTGACATGTATTGTGTATATTAAAGTTATTAAAGCTAGAGATAGTGACATTTTCTGTGTATAATGAGTGCTCCATAAATACTGATCTCTCAGCCTGTCTTGAATGGGATCAGTTTGATGTTTGATATAGAAGTATCAACAAAGTGTGATTTAGAGTTTAATGTAAATGTTTCATGTTATATATAAAAACATAGATAATTCCAAACATTTTACAATTTCTTTTCCACAAAAGTACTGTAATACCGTTAGCTTTTCTGTTTTGTTTTGTTTTTTTTCCTTTCTCTTGTGGAAATTGTCATCTCAGTGAATGAGTTTAATCCAAAATGAAAGATTGTTCAGGAAATCTCTGCCCATCCTGTAGTCTCCCGACACCTCATGTGATCCTGGCACCGTGAGGAGGCCAAGCTTTCATCCACTCTCTACCCCTGACTTGACTGGATTGAGGAGTAAATCTGCCCTTCACTTTTCCCATATACAAAGTAAGATGGTCCGATTAGTTGATCCTTAGTTTCTCTTCCAGCTCAAATATCCTGGTATTCTTACAGAATGTGCTTACTCATGTGACATTAGAGTGAATTGCATTGGTTTACCTGGCAGAAATGGCTGCTGTCTTTGCCCCAGCGGTAGGTCGAATATGCATCTTTCTTGATGCATGCCTCTATGTGCATCTCCACTGACATCCAGTGCTTGCTTGCAGAAGTGCCAGAGAAGGAAATGTGGCCGCTCAAGAATAGATACCATCTAGAGAGTTAAATGAGTTCAACTATGTACTGAAATTTAACTCAGCAGAATAAAATAGATTATTATTGGAGTTCAGTGAACTTCCTTTTACTACAACTCACCATTTTTATTTCTTCTCACATTATATTTAGATATCGGTTTCTATGCCTTGTATTTGGGAATCACCTCTGAGGATCCTAAATAATTGAGATAAATCGTTTCCACTTCCAAGTGTGTTACGTATTTTTTTATAATAAAAAATAATATGGCTTGTGGGGAATCAGACTACATTATAAGTTTGACCTATTTTTTCATTTACATATGAACTAATTGACGTGAGATGTCACCTTCAGAAGAGATTTTGCCCAACAGTGTGTAATAAAACGGATTGTGTTGGCAGCTATCTTTTCTTAAAGGGGTTTGTTTGATGTTGGTGTATATGAAAGATGAGTCATAGTACCTAGTGTCTTTGAACAAAGAAATTCCCACAAAGTACGTTTTAGGGTTTAATGTAATGTTTTTATTATCTACACAAACAGGTAATTCCAGACATTTTCATCACTTTCCTGCTAATAGTTATACTGTTCAACTGCATAATCATATTTAACTTGTTTTTCTCATAAGGGAAATGTTCATTAACCCAAATCGCAGGCAGGTTCTAGAAGCTAGTTAATAATGATAAGTACTGATGATGGTATTGTATTTACTGAAGTTGTCAAAGTAGTAGCAAACTGGTTTCTCTGGTGTTAAGGATATATTCATAAGTTTTTGGTATTAGAATGTCATAAGGCAACTATTTTAATAACTTTGCTATTTTTGCTCTTTTTCTTGAGAAGGTAGTTTTAAAACCTCTATCTTCTTAATGAGAAAAAAATTTAGTCTCATCAATTACCATTTCAATTAGTTTAAATCCCTTAAGTTTTTACTTATAATTAAAAGTTAGTAGTTACTGTTCTTTGCATGTCCCAGTTACTTATGAGTCAGCATTTGGTTAAGGGACTGGGATATATATACATATGTAAGTACGTGTAAGTATATATACATATATAAGTATATAGGTATAATATTTGGTCAGAAGATTTTATCAGATTTATCATTCTTAGTTGATTACAATAAGTTCATAATAGCGCTGTGATCAGTAATATATTTTTAAAATTACCGTAAATGTTATTATATGTTTACCCATTTTGCCAAAAATCTACACGTCTGACTTCTGTGTAGTTTTGCATGTGGCATGGTGACTGGGTGCAGTTTGTTTTGCTACACAGCTACATGTTCAGTTACTTTTCTGCATTTTAAGATTGCTTTCAGTACCGGACAAGTAAAAGAAAATTGCTTTTGTCACCTTCTATTACTCGTTTCAAGAGTTATCGTTACTAACTCAGCTACTTCTTAGTCAGTATTAATATTTTCACATAGTGCTTGCCTGTTTGGAGTTCCAAACACTAATAGACTGAAATACTACCTCAGTTTGTTTACATTGGGGTCTCTTCACTTGGGTCACCACCATCCTGTCCTTTTTTCCTGTTTTTATGGGATGGAGATGATGCAGAATTGGAGCATCTCAGCATACTCATCAAGGAATTTTTGAAGGATTTGCAAAGGAAAAAGTAGATGAATGGATCCAGGCATGCGTTTAAGGAAGTTAACCAGAGAGTGCTCTCTTTGACGTAGAACAGAGTATTCTCAGCAGAGCAGTCAAAGACATCCCGGGTTTGACTCAGGGTGTAGGGAATTCGGGCAAAATGGAAAGGAACGAAACAAATAAAAAATACAGCAATGATAATGAAAACTTTGATGTTTACCTTTTTCTTGGGGACTTTGCCGACGCCCCTTGTTCTCACGTATGACTTGTACAGTTCTTTTGTAATGAGCGTGTAGCATACAATGACAATTAGAAAATTAATCCAGAAAATGACTTGACAGATGTAATTGACTATCTCATGCCAGACCAGACCAAACTCTGATTTCAGGAATGAGCATTTCTTCACATTCTTGTCACTGGGCCTCCTGTTGGTCAGAATCATGTTAGGCAAGGAGAGTAAGAACATGAATGCCCAGATGACGACAGAGAGAATCTTAGCCCCCAGGAGATTGTTGGGGTTGGATGTTTTAAATGGCCTGGTGGTCTTCTGGTAGCGATCGATAGTTATCAGTCCTAGGAATGAGATACTGATATACATCGTGAAATAAAATACAACGGAGGTCACTTGGCACACAAAGGCTCTCAGCGGTCCTGTTCCCAGTTTGGCATCGCTGAGGATTTTGAATGGAAAAGTCAGAATCATGAGAAGATCAGAAATGACTGTGTTCTTAAGGAAAATAATAAAGTTGGATTTACTGTGGATTTGAAAGAAAATCCTCATTGCCAGGCTGTTTGTGATGAGTCCAACGAAAAACAGCACGGTATAGAAGAGCGGGAAGAGGACCTGGGTGATTTTGTAATCTCTGGTGCACAGGCTGCCATTCCCAGCCGCAGTGGTGAGGTTGTGCATGGCTTGTGTTTCTCCTTTGCTACCTAGAGGGGGACAGAGGGGGTGATTATTTTCAGTCCCAGATATTTGATTTCACTCTCATCTCGGGGGGTAACATTTTTGGACAAAAATTGAGGTGTCTGATCCTCACTGGGTCGGAGTTAGTAAGAACACAGAAAAATTGAGGTGTCTGAGCCTCACTGGGACGGTAAGAACACAGAAAATTAAATCTCAAAATATTTCATGGTGACAAATATTTTATCTGTAGCAAAATAAAATAGCCTGAAGAACATTGTGTGAAGGTATGGCTACTTTGTGTCTCTTATTTTTTGAATGTTTGCCTCTTATAGGACACTTATTGATCTTAGGCAAAAGTGCACATACATAAAAACTAGAAGAGAAATACTCGGGCTGTGCTTTGTTCTTCTGCAGCTTCATTGCCACGCCTTCTAACTTTTTTGTTTCTATTCACAGTCACTCTTCCTACACCATCCTTGTTCCTGGACTTCATTTCCTCTAGTACCTTCAAAGTGTTCTAAGGAGAAATGACCGATAATTGCGGAGTAGAATTTTAAAAGTAAAAAGTGAAAAGAAATTTGTATAACATCACTTGTGGAAAAATTGTTAAATAAATAAAAAGCAGAAAACGTTTTTTTCTTTTATAATTGGAAGGTATTTCTGCTTCTATATTGCTCAGTCATCCAATCGAAAATCAGCCTCATAGAGACTATTCTTTAGCTCCAAATATTTTAACCCATGTGTATCTCTTTTCCAACTTTGCTCAGTAAATTTTAAGGTTTTACATATGTTTTCTTGAATATCATTCAGTGCAAATTTTTAAATGCTAAAAAAATAAGGCAATGGCTTCTGTATGTAGTCATCAGATGGCATTCCTCAAAACAGCCTGGGCATACTTTCTAGATTTATAGAGTGTATATAATTAAAATAAAACACCAAAATCATGTCCTTGTCTGGTTCCATAGGTTGTTATACCACAACAGGCAGCTATAAAGGAAATTAACACTTGACTTGAATACATTATTTGGCATCTAAGTTTTGAAATTTAAAATGAAACTTGTAAAATTTTAATTCATCAAAAACAAATGGAACTGATTCTATATAAAGTGTTATTCCTAAATATAAGACATGGTAATGTTAAAGTACAAATATCTAAATTTAAAAAAATGCTTCTATTTAAAAGATTTAAATATAACAAAGCCAGCACTAAGTTCCCCCAAATGTCAGTGGAATTCTTTTTTCCATCCTTTAATTACTGAAAGTAGAACAAGTTAAGATTCATGTCACAATATGGCTTCAATTTTCAATACCTCCTCACCTGTTTAACTTAAAAAAACAAACAAACAAACAAACCTAAATAAACCCTAGTATTTGACACAAAATCACTGATTTAACCTTCCTTGCTACTGCTATTTGCCTTTGTTTATGCCCTGTTGGTTTTGGAAATTCTACTTTGGGAATGCTCATTTTGCGTAGACTGTAACTTATTTAATAAGTATTCTTGGTATTGAGAATTTCGGCTCCCTCTATCTATATTAAATTTCATTTTACACTCAAGGTAAAATAAGTAAGACCATTTGAATTTTATTTCCATGTTCTGTGTAAATTTTTTTTTTTTTTTAGTGAAGAAGTTAATGGTTATCTCTAACATCATTAATGCAGCTTGTATTTTAATTTATATTCCATATAAGTACCTGCATTGATATTGCTGTTAAAGTTTTCCAACTTTAAGAAAACTTGAAAAAACTCACACACACATCATAGTGCAAATACATACACTTGTCAAATACTTCTAGAGAGAAAGTTACCTGGTTACTCTGTTGATTCTGAAGGATTTGAATGTATCCAGTATGTGGTAGTTAATAAAACCTGCAGAGTGGCATCTGGTTATTTTCCTTTTAATGTCTTAGTTTAGCTGTTTACACTCTTTATGATAGACAATCTTCTGAGCTTTCATCAGTAAGGTCTGGAGTGTTCTGGAGAGAAATAGAGGGAGAGAGGAAGAGGACTTCACAATCAGAAATTACCTTCAGACACCGTGGACTCAAAGCTGTGCAGACGCTGTGTTTCTGTCTGGCTGCTTTTAGGACTTCTGCTTTTATTTCCTTGGGAAATATGGGGCAGCGTGGGTGAGAAGTCATCTTTTAAAAAGCAATTTAAAATCTTGTGGCTTTTTACTGAAACCTGCCATAGAGTTGATGCTTTGTGAGTTCTTTGGGTTATTTCCCATGAAAATGATAAATCCAAGTGGAGATCAAGCCTGTCAACGTCTGCTTCCTGGAGAAGGTTGCAAACTTGCTTTCTCAGATGTTCATTTACCTGGAAACATATGTGCTCAACACTGGGTGATATATTGCCTTTTAACAAGTAATCACATTTTAACTCGTAATGTGTGCTCGTTAGGGATGTTAGGTTTCTTGCTCTTTGTTTTTTTCCTGGTTAATAATGTCAGTATTTTAAATCTGTGTCTGAGCAACTCTTTGTAGGCGACACAGTTTCCCCCCATTATAAATTTTAAGATTCTAAAATTACATTAAGAAAGAGAAACAGTTGTATCCATTGCCAGGCTTATTATATAGTGTCTTTCATGCTTTTCTTGAGTAGAATTTAAATATAAACAAGTTATTATTACTTTTCTTTTGACTTTGCTTTTGTTTTTGGGGGGAAATATATCATTAAATGAAGGGACTGTGGAATCACTATTACCTTCATGTAAATATTGTGGGCACTCACGCGTGTGTACACACTCGTACAATATTTCAAACTGTAGTGTCCTTCTGTTACCAGCAGATCCACTTGGGTAGGTGTCTTTGCTGTGAACATATGTTTTGGTTACTTCTTTCTTCTGAGTTTTGAGTGTGTCTGTCTCTGTGTAGGTTAGATAATCTTCAAGGATGGTTTTTAAAGTACAGAACAGCAGCTCAGCGTCACCTGGGGAATCAGGAGAAATGCACTTTCTTGGGCACCAACCTAGCCCCAGTGGATCAGAAACTCAGGAATGCACCCCTCACCTGTAGTTTCACATGAGCCTTCCAAGTGATGCTCATACACACTCAAGGTTGAAGACCACTGATTTAAACTACCTGAGAATTTTGTTGGCATCATGGGTTTGAAATCAAGCCATGAATTTGGGTAATTTCCGTTGGAAATGTCAGTCACGTGATGATCCCCATCTGTTAGTCATCTAGAGGTGTCACTTTGATGCTATACTTTTAGAAGATTAACTTATTTGTTGGTTTAGAGAGACAGCATACTTTTTGAAAAACCTTTTATGCTACATACACTTCAGAATAGTAACAGCCAACTTTTGATTTCTTATGTTGTCATGAATTAACTAACATTTTATGATCTCAGCTGTTCTGTGGAGTAGATAATCGTCTTGTTTCTATTCTCTGGATGATGGAAACTAAGGAGCAGAGCAGCGAAGTTAGAGATCCTGTTCAACCCATACTGTCTGATTCCAGAGCCTGCATCTGTGACCACTGTGTACAAAAATCTTCCCCATCTCACTGTCTCCACAACCCCTCCCTACATGCCCCACCCCTACATTGAGGCCCAACAGTTAAGAGGTCAATGCCATGAATGGAATGGCTACACTTTTAAGAAGATAGGAGTCATGCTTGCCTTCACACCAGATTGTCAACTTTAAAGGATGTTTGTGAAGTGTTTCTAAGACCTTTGGATGAAACAAGGCTTTTGAAAATAAAAAAGAAAAATCATGACTATTTTCAGCAAATTAATATGCCATACTAAAGGAACACTAATTCATGCTACTTTATGGAGAATTTATATTTCCAAATTCCTAAAGGGCTATGACTAGGGATTTGAGGGGTAAATGAAAGGCTCCAGTTCTTGATCTAAATTAACTTTCTCTTTCCTCTGATTTTAACTCACAACCACACCTATCTGTAAACCGTCTCTAATAGTATTTACTCAGTGGAGGATGACTGGAAAAGTGAAGTAATTCTATATACCCTAGAATTTTTACATGCAAGTGGTTTAATTGGTTTCTTTATTTTATCGAGTCTGTTTATCTGAAAATATGTATTTGCTTCAAATAGGATTACTGTGAACAGAGAGGGCCATGCCCTGAAATGGAAGGACCCTGTGGTCCTTGTGAAACCGGGTTGGGACAGAAGGCTGGAGAGGTAATTAAGCCACTGGATGAGCTCTTAGGCTGTTTTGGTTCTAACATCTTACAGTTTTGAGATGCAGTCATTTTGACATTAGTGAAGGTTTTGATGGAGCACGTGCATTCCAAGGCAGTTCTTAACGTCATCTAGCTTGGCTTTACCTGTTAGCGCGCACAAATTCAGGTTAGATATAAGATAAATTCCAAAAGTAAGGAGTCTTGGGCATTGCAGTGTTTAGCAAGAAAAGAATACTACCTCTGGTGATGCAGTTATTTGTCAGCCTTGTCTTGAGTGTTTTGCTTGAAAGTAGAGGACTAGTATATATCGTTAAACTGCTTGACAGCCATTATGCTCCTAGGATGCTCTGAGTTTGTTGGATAAAGGCCTCATTTTGGCCACACTGGGGACTATAAGCTATTATTGAACAAAGCTTTCCTTCACAAATCTAAGTAAAGGAGTCTCCGATTTTCTTGAATTAGAAAGAGTTACTCCAGGTCAGGTGTAGTTATACTGAGAAGCTGCTGATCTCCTTGTTCCTTTCACACAGCCTCTCCACGGTGTGCACACCCACCTCCCCCCCACCAGCCCAAGGCTTATTACTGCCGTAACATTGATTTGAATTTATTTTATTCTAAACAGAATAACGTGGTACATTGAAAGCTTCAGCTGAGAGAAATGATGATTGGAGGTGAAAGGAGAGTACGTGGCTCTGATAATCTCACCACCATTATTGCATCCTTGTGAACACACACACATGTTTTGGCAACATTTCTAATCACTCATTTTAAAGAAATGAAGATGACTAATATCAGGCTTCAGTTAACTCCAAGTTTTCCCTTTTCAGGACATTTGGCTCAAGAGACATCTTTGAATTTCTGTGGTACAACAATCCTTCCAGAGTTTTTGGATCTGCATCCTCCTAGGTTTTTAAAAGATCAATTAAGTGTGAGTGTGAGATATTATCTGAAGAAAGAAAGTGATTGATCTGGAGGATGAGATTTTCAGAACTCAGTGGGGGTGACCTGTTTAGCCCAAGGACAGCAGGGGGCTAGCATGAAAGGGGTTAGCTAGACTTCCACGGACTCTCCTATGGATCCTTTCTCCACCCCACAAACGTGTCCTTCAGGGTATCAACAAGAGAATAATTCTTTGGTACTGATCTTTACAACTATGCAACTTGAGGGTGTTTTAATACCTAGTTTAAAGAGGAGAACTCATTGATACCTTTGGATACATTTGGTCCATTTTCTGAGATTGACCTTATTCTCATGTATAAGTTGCTATTTAAAGACTTGTGCATTTTCTACATGCACAAAAAATTGATGTAAACCAATCTTGTAGGCTATTGAAAAAGAGTTGCTTTGAAAACGTGTTTGCCTTTCCTCTTTGAAGACTAGTAACGGCTCTCACGGTTTCCCTGAAAAATGTTAACTGTCAGAAACACAGTCTTCATGCCCCATATGGAGGTTGACCGGTGGTTCCCCCCACCACCCCGCCCAGCTAACTGCAGGCTTCTCTTGCTTTTTAATTCCATCCCCTTACTCTCACCTCATGGCTTTGCTTTGCTTCTGGCCCAATTCCCTGAACATAACAGAGCCAATGAACTAATACAAGCGTCTTCAAGTTCCTCACTTCTTCACCTCCAGATTTCCCTGTATTTTCACCAATTTTCTTTTTTGTCTGTGGTTAAGTAGAAAGATGTCCTGGTCTTTTGAAGTTAATCCAGACAAGAGGTCACTGTTACCCATCTCCTTTGTCAGTTATCTGCCCTCCAGTCCGGATTTCCTTTATGGAGACTCATTTGAAGCATAGCTTTGAAACCAGTTTGTCATTGGTTATCCTAATACAATGATCACTTTTCTCTCAAGCCATTGTTCTCTATACCCAACCACTAGTAAGTGTGGTTTACTTCCCACACCTTCACCATTTCACCATCTGCTGTTACTTCAACCTCCTGTTTCCTGCCTTCTGCCCCTACCACTCTAGAGAAACTTCTCTTTTGAGGTTCACACATGTGGTTTTCTGTTTTTGTTTGTTTGGGTTTTTTTGTTTTTTGTTTTTGCGGTACGCGGGCCTCTCACTGCTGTGGCCTCTCCCGTTGCGGAGCACAGGCTCCGGATGCGCAGGCTCAGCGTCCATGGCTCACGGGCCCAGCCGCTCCGCGGCACGTGGGATCCTCCCGGACCGGGGCACAAACCCGTGTCCCCTGCATCGGCAGGCGGACTCTCAACGACTGCACCACCGGGGAAGCCCCATTGTGATTTCTTAACTGTATTCAACACTGTTGATGACCCCTGTTGCTAACTGTCCCTTCCCTTGCTTTTGTGACCTTAACTTGTCCGATTATTTATTAACTATGGAGAGTGTGTGTCCATCATTTGATGGTTTATTTATCCCCTTCACTATTGCAGCTGTTTTCCCTCCCTACCCCTGCCCAAAGAGAACACGGGGGTTTTGAATGCCTTCCAGTTACATAGTGCTCTTATCCGTAAGCTGTCACTTCTGCATTAGACCTGCCGTCAAACCACCTACTAGACATTTGTAATACATTTCCACCTACCCCTTGAATTCCTCTCACCTAACGGTGAATTCATGAGCTCCCTGCCCTTATAACCTTACTCCTTCCCAGTCCCTGCCCGGACCCCAACAAATTTTATCTAGTGAGTCCGTCTTGAAATGAGATGCACATTCACTCAGATGCCTGATCCTTTCCTAACTTCCTCAGATACCTCTTGATTTTGCTTCTTATTTTTTATTCCCACCACTAAGACCTAGTTTACACCCTACAGACTTTTTTGGTCTAAACTTCTCTCTGCCTTTCATTTTTCCTCTTCAGTTTTTTTAAACACTTAGTTATCAGGTTAAGTTTCCTACTAAACTAGTTTTTTTTTTTTTCTTCATCCCTGCCCTATTCTTTTAGTCACATGTTTCTTCATTAATCCACTTGTTTATTCATTATTTCATGCATTCAACAAATATTAAGTGCTTAGTCAGTGCCATTAAGGAAAATATAAATGTGAATGGTCTAGTGAGGAAGACAGACATTAAACAGATACCTAGAAAATAGGTGAATTACACAGCGATAAATGCTCCAAAGTCGCTTCTCCTTCTCCACACACCTCCCTCTGCAGTGAGGGCTTTCGCTAAAGTGAGTTGACAGAGGGAGGGACCTGACGCTGTCATCATGCATAGCATTTACACACGTGCACTTGAGGCTGTTGAGAGTATTTCAGGTGGTGGGAGGAGACCAGCAAAGGAAGGAAGTGCCCGGCACCTTTGGGAAATGTTGAGCAATGCAGCACAGCGTGGCTGTGGGGTGCCTGCAGGGAAGGCGTGGAGGTGCAGTAATATCAATGGACAGCAGGGGGTGCTGTGTCTGATATGCCACTAAGCATTTTACAGACAGATCCCCACTCTCACCAAAACCTTATAAGGTATGTAGTGTTAACCATTTTTCAGAGGAAGAATCTGAGGCTCAAAAAGGCTCATTATCTTGGGCCATGGCGTTGGCAAGTGACACAGCCTGGATGCAGTCACAGCTCTCTCTTACCCTGAGCTCGGACTGTTATTGGGCCAATATGGAGCCATAGTACCCTGTGTTCATAGAACACATGGGTCTTTCCAGGATACCTTCCGTCACCATCCCTGTTTGGGGTTCGAGCTCTGCAGGTGCTATCTCTATGATACTGAATCTGTACTCCTTAAATCAGGGAACATTCATCCTTGCATTTTCTCAGAGTTCTTAGTACCTTGTCTTGCTGTAGGTAGGTACTCTATAAACAGCTGTTGCTAACATCTTTCCATCACCCCTCACACAACAGGTTTACATTAGAACCATTTGACAGGTGCCTTAACTGAAAACAATCACCAGGGCACATGACTGACATCTGAGTTTTGTGCAGTATCCTCTTCACCCTTCTGTCCCCTTTATAGGGCTTGCTTATATGTACACACCCCACCAGGAAGTATATCAGTAATGCTGTGTAACGACAACAAAAATTGGAGATTGACAAAGTAGCTCAGGTCACTGAGATACAGCAATCACTACCTATGTCAACTTTATCCTGTGGTTAGGTCTGCCTTTTGAAACTTCGGAGGAGATTTTGAAACTCAAGGTATTAAATAACAGCTTCTAGAAAAGACTCACTCGGTTTGAACAACCTGAAATATTAGTTATTGGGGGACTTGGTAGCAAGATAGATTGGCAGAGTATGCCAATGTGTATTTCTGATAGAACGTTATAAAAAAAAGGAACCAGTGCAAGAAGTGGTGCTTTGAATGCAGGCAGGTGAGAGAAAGACAGCATGACAAAAAGAGACTGAGAGAACAGTGACAGAAACTGAGAAGAAACAGGCTCTTACTTCAAGGCTAAAGAAGCAAAATGCTACTTTGTGCAGAGTGCACACGTGGAGTACTCCAAACTGAACATTGTCGTTCTCCAGGTCACAAGGACTTTGCTCTTTTTTGCAGCCATTACTAATTTATGTGCACACAGTGCAGTTTGTTTTCCCTGGGACAAAACTTCCCGCACGTGAGCTCCTTAGGGATAGATACTGTTGGGGAGAGTAAGTACCTCGCATGGGCAAACATGTACAAATGGTAAGAAAAGGAGATGAACTGAAACATAGAGCTAGGAATTTCACTAAGAAAATGGAAGAGTATAGGATCCAAGAGAGAAATTTAGATAGAAAAATTCAAAACCAGGCATAAGAGAGGACACATCCTGGACTCTTTAACTCTGGCTAAAGAATGTGTTTGGCGGTGTGTTTGTTTTTGTGATGCTGTGACTAAGTAATTTCCTCTCCCTTGTGAGAAAAATAGTGCTTGAATTCACTGTGTCTGTGGGGCAGGTGTGGGAAGGTGGTCCAGAAGAGGAAGGTAGTGTCAGAACGTGTTTGCATTTCCAGCTATTTTCCTCACACCTAATGAGACCCATGCTGTCTGTCGTTTTCCATTTGGAAAGAAATACACATGTGTCTTACACAGTCATATTGGAAGTAAATGGAACTTTTTTTTTAATAAAAGTACTTGAGGATCCTCTTTTTTCTAAATATAAAATGTTTAATGATGTTTAATGCATGCAGAAAACTGAGCTTGCTAAGAAATAACATTTTCCATAAGGAAAAATTTTAACTAGATAGTATGTAATAGGATGTGAAATTAATACCATGTTAAATTTTAAACAATCAAGAGTCAAAACTTACTCTGTAAGGTACGCCCACATCAACTGCTTCTATTAAGACTTCAGGTCAGTTGACACTTTTTTTTTTTTTTTTACTTTAGCAAGTTCCAAACTGGAAAAACAAGGGTGTTGCCAGTGGAAGTTGAGGTGAATTGAAAGGTGGGCGGGATGCCACCACCGCACGAGCCAGCATGGAGCTGCTGTGGTCAGCGCATATCATGTCCGTGAACCCCATCCTTTAAACAGGGGTTTCAGAATGCATTTTCTGTTTTTCAGGATGAATCTTCAAGTCATGAGTATAACCAGCGCACAATCCTTCTTTATGGAGTGGGCAAAGAGCGTGAAGAAGCGAGGCATCAGTTGAAGAAAATTACCAAAGATATTTTGAAAATCCTAAATAAGAAGAGCACCACAGAGACCGGGGGTAAAGAGCCCTAATGCGTTTGCCCCCATTGTGCTGTCGTTTGTCTTCCCCTCAGCACGGTCTTTATCACAGTCGTACATGGCACTGTCAGCAGAGGGTTTCCTCCCCCGAATGACTGTCACGTTGAAATATGAATAAGCACATTGAAAGTTTAAGGCCTTGGTCCCATTTATAGTAATGCTTGCATGAAAATAGCACCTTCTGTAGATGGATAGAGGTGATTTCATTTGCTCCTCTTCTTTTCGTATTTCCCAAATTCTCCACAGCAGTCATACAGAAAGTATTGAAGAATGAGTTGGAAAACCCTTAGGCCGGAAGAGGTCCATTCCCCCAGTTGCATCCCTTTTCAAGCTTCTGGTTGGCTCTGGGTACTCATATTTACATGATGATTAAAAATCGTGGCATAGCAGTGGCCGATCTTTCCTTACATTATTCAGAAGAAGAATTGCAGTAGGTAGGGGAGGCTACCCACGTCTCCAGACGATTACAAGTAAAAAGAAAACTGGGTCTTTGCTCCATAATGCCTTTACTTGGGATGCCCTGTCACCAAGCTTTTTACATAGCTCTTACAGTGAAGTCATGCCTTTGTATTATGTCACCATATAACATAATTGGAACTTTGTAATTATCCACCTCACATTTGCCTAATTACTCTTCAAAGTTTGTTTCTTTTATTAGACAGTCATACGATTTAAAGTATGCTATCATTATGTATACTCCACTACCACCACTGGTATTTATCTCTCTGTTACTTAAATAATATAATGGGGAAAAAAAGTTTGGATTTTCCCTGTGCGAACAGCATGCTTCCTACACAGGGCATAAGCCACCTCTAGGAGCCCTGCTTTCTTGTTCAGTACAAAATAAATACTGTTTTACGAACCTCTCCACAGGGGATCCAGTCTTTAGGACTCTACCTGGATGAGTTACTAGAGCTTGCCCACACTAGATCTTTCCCACAGAAAAGGACAGATATAACTATTGCAAATATCTCTCTTTCCTCTCCATCAGTAAGGGTGCAGGTGCAGAAACAAGGTACGAGGGCAGGGCGAAGTGTTTTTAGTCTGAATGTGTGTTTTGGGTGTCTGATGTCTTAGAACACAGTGGGAAGGCTACCTTCGTGTTATTTGCATCACATTCCCTAACTCACTTCTGTGGCCTCTTAAAGAGCTAGTGCTACACAGGCGCCATGAGGTTGTGGAAGGGAAATGAAACACTGTTGTCATTATTGAGATTGGGGAGGGGTGAAGAACTGCTCTAAAAAAAACTGTTGATCTGTTGTTTTGCTGTTTTCTCTGTTAGAGAAAAGAGGAAATGGGCTAAATCCCAAAGCCCTGCAGCTAGCTAGCAAAGTATATTTGAAGCTACTTTTTGTATATTTGGGAATGGGATGGACACTGTGTCCTTTCGAAGGTTCAGTAATATGGGCTTTTACCTAAATTATTTTTAGAGAGTCTTTTCAGGTCCTGTGGAACGTTTGGTTTGGGGACGCTGAGAGGGGTGGGACGGGGAAGGAAGCAACACGGTATCCTTTTCTGCTGAGTCTACTTCCTTCCTTTATAAAGTTTTTTTTAAAATGCTAGACTATTGTCTGTCCTATCTTTGTACCAGTCTCTTAAATAGGCAGTTCTTGCTTGTGAACTCACCAGGAGAAAATCATTGTTGTTCCACGCTAATTTTTGAGATATCCGGTACAGTACTGGATGCACCCCTGAGGAGAGGGTCATCTTCAGTGGGGATTTTTGTCTTTCCCACGTTTTAGATAAAACTCCTCAACCAGAAATATGTTTGTTAATTTGGGATGTAGTGAGCTGCCTTCTGATAAAGAGGCTGGTGAGGCAGGAAAACAGAGGTTGTCTTAGCATGTATTTGATTTCTGGCTACACATAAAAACATGTTTTGAGGAACTCATTAGGAGTGCTCTCAGATCAACCGGACCTTGCCTGGGGGCGGGGGGAGATTTATAATCTAAAGCTGAAATGACATTTCCAGTTGAACATGTTCAAATCTCATTTTACATTTACATTGACTAGTCACCTTTGGGTGTAAATTTTCAAAACATTAATGAAGTTTTACCATACCAATAAAAGTCAGAACTTCCAGGATTAGAGATTTAAAAAAAAAAAAAAAGGAAAATCAAAATTAAGCAACAAGAGAGCAATAATATATATTATGAAAGCAAATTAACATAAAACAGATGAAAATCTATGAATTATGACTATACTGTTATCTATGTCAATGTCATTAAAATATTCCTTTGAGAACCACCACTAATTTCTTAAATTTTTCTCTCAAAGTGAATGTAAATTGCCAAGAGTCAATTGCATCTTTTTTTATAAGAGGTCTTGAGAAGTTAGCTATGTGTAAGTAAACAGAGCCTATTAATATAGACAAACCAAAAAAAGAGGTATTTGTGAGTTCTTGTGCTGGGTCCCCGTCCTCCAGTCTGTTACTTTTCTTGGTAACAGACTTGGTTTTGGTCCCAGGAAGGACTGAATAAATATATTAACTTCACTTCCAAAGCTCATGGTACCCAAAACTATTGGTGTAAGTTTTCAGCCTTGGACTAATGATGTTAGTAAATGAAAAATTCAAAACTTGGATATTTTACACATGCTCATGACATGCAAACAGCTGTATTGAAGGCAAAATGCCACTTGTACCTTTGAGAATAGATGTTGAAAAACAAGTAGGTTTCGTGAACTCCTTTCTTATTATTTGCGTTACATTTGGTGATATTTGACAAAAGTGACACACAATCTTGTACCTTATGTTACTCAGCACCTTTTAATTCTAAGTTTGTTTGTTTTACGAAACAACAGCCTGGGTTTTTTGCTTGTCTTTTGCCTATCTATAAACCACAACTGCTTATTGTTGAAAGAGAAGTCTCCTTTCTTGTTATTTTCTAAATCCATTACATTTGCCATTAGCAAAGCCTTTTGAGTTTAGTGAAATCCTTCTTGAATCTTTAATAGAAAAATCAGTAAAGTGAGCTCTGTCTCCCCAATTAAACTTTCCCAAATAAGATGATGTAAGAGGGCTTTTTTCTCAGTAGCCTTTGACTGCTTAGAACCATAGTGTTGGAAATGATCTTTCGTGGAGATCGTATAATCCAACATTTCCTTTTTGTTTTTAGATTTGTGTTTGTAAATACATATATTAAAAAATATTTTAAAATAGGACCTAATTATTTCTGGATCTTATCCTTAGAGCTGTTAAGGGCAAGAGTCCCTCTGGAATAAGCAATGTTTATAGTATTTCTTATTGATATTTTCTTCAGAGTTCTTTATACTGAATTGATAAAGGTAGCACGTTTCCATTAAGGTGGAGAGATTTAATCCCTTTCTACCCCTAAAAAAGTTAGGCATTGTGTAAATTTCCTTTTTTACGTACTAAACTGTTTGGGAATCTCCTAAGAAAATGCCAGTGAAGTTTTTCCTATTATATCAATGTGAGCCTCGGTGATTTTTTTTTCCCCCATTCATTGTTGATATCGTATTTTAAAAGTCAGTGGGTAAGAAACGTTTATAGAGGGACTTCTCATTAATAGCCAAAAGTTTAGGTATAGTACATAAATGAGAATTGTTTTTTGTGTTTTTTTTGTAATTTTATTTATGTATGTATGTATGTATGTATGGCTGCGTTGGGTCTTCGTTGCTGTGCGTGGGCTTTCTCTAGTTGCGCCGAGTGGGGCTACTCTTTGAGCTCAGTAGTTGTGGTGCACGGGCTTAGTTGCTCCGTGGCATGTGGGATCTTCCTGGACCAGGGATCGAACCTGCGTCCCCTGCATTGGCAGGTGGATTCTTAACCACTGCGCCACCAGGGAAGTCCTGAGAATTGTTAATTTTTAGAAAAAAAATAAAATTACCTCAACAGTATGAATCAATCTCAGAAGCATAATTTTGAGTGAAAGATGCCAGATGTAAAAAGTACGTATCATATGATTCCATTTGTATAAAGTTACAAAGTGAGCAATACTAATCCAAGCCATTAGAGGTCAGGATCTTGGTTCTCTGAGGAGGGAGAAGTGACTGGAGGGAACCTGAGGGGCCTTCTGGAGTTTTGGTACGTGATTTTGTGATTTGAGTTTCATTACATAAATTTATTTTGTAGAAATTCAGTAAGTTTGTACAATTTTCCATTCGTATGTTATACTTCAATAAAAAGTATCCATTAAAGTCAAGAGCTTCAACTAAATGGAAAATAATATACCTACTGTGTGTTTATTTAGTTGGAGATGAAGGACAGAAAGCCAGGAAGAGCAAACAGGAGGCATTTCCAACACTGGAGACTGTGTTCACAAAACTTCAACTCCTTTCATATTTTGACCAACATCAAGTGACATCTCAGGTAGCCATTAAAGCTGTTTTATTGCGCATTTGGGATATTTCCTTAAAAATCTTTTTCATGCAATGTATGTTTTTGGCTTTACTTGTTTTATAAATACATTTTTTAAACATATTTGGAAGCGTCTTAAACTATCAAGCAGTTCAGTTTTAAGTGTCAGGTTGCCTTCCTCAGAGGAATTAATTTTTATCATGGAAATATTTTTACCGTATGATAATAATCAACACTATATAAAATAATCTATAATGCAGTACTTATATTATTACATTTTAGTCCTACATTGCTATCGATAAGGGAGAAATCTGTTGCTGACTGAAGAAAAATTACTATGCCATTGAGAAGAAACCAAATCTATTTTGTTTTACAAATCCATTGATAGTCAAATAGATGTCATCTGGAAATTAATTAGCATTTATTGTTGTCCTGCCTTTAGGAGAGTTGGGTGTAGATCTGAATGACAACTCAGCTTATTTCTTCAAATTATAGTTGTTTTAAGGATATTATTGCATTTGTACATGGTTTTGTTTTCTGTAGAAGTATGTTTCAACTTCTAAGTGGAATCACGTATAAATTCACGTTTCTTACCTAAAAAATTGAAGTAATTTAATAAATAAAAGTTATTTGGACTGTTGGTCTTACGATTACTTTCACTTTTTTTTTTTTTTTCCCACAGATCTCTAACAATGTGCTGGAACAAATCACAAGCTTTGCATCAGGAACATCGTACCATCTCCCATTGGCCCACCATATTCAGCTCATCTTTGATCTCATGGAGCCAGCACTGAATATCAATGGCCTCATTGACTTTGCAATACAGGTGTCAAAGGGATCCTGCTTCTCTCTTTTTTGCAGAAGGCAAACCTACTAGGCATTGTAAAGTTTAAAATGAGCCACCCAGTGCATTTTTGAATAGTTGGAACATTCTGAGTCAACAGTACTCAACTAGCATTTTCAACTAGCATTTTAATTGCATCTGTGTTCATAATTTTCAACTAAATAATTAGAATTTGTGCTAAAATATAGTAATAGTCACTTTAAAACGTGAGAGCTTTGAGGGTATTTCTTGTTTGTCTTTTGTTTTTTGCTTAGGGAAAGGTGAAAGTTTGTTTGCTATTTATAGTAGAGTATATTTTAGGGAAGAGCAAAAAATATGAAACATTATTAATTTGTTCCACTATTTTTCTTATACACATACTTGAGTTCATTTGTTATTTCACTAGTGAGTAGACATAAAACTTGGTTTCTTTTACTTATTCTATTGGAGGTGTTAGCTTTGTTAATAATAAGAAAATGATGATAAATAACTTCCATTTATTGAAAAGGAGGGGAAAGTGGAAAAAAAGTCAGAGGTGGGGATGTTCTTCTCTGAAATTATCCAGTCCAGAACTTTGGACCACCATAAAATTTTGATAACTGTTTCAGTATTGGGTACCTCTCGATTGCATGCACCGTGATGCCCAGACAGAAGGAAAGCTCTATAATTTGATAAAGTATTAAAAATAAAAACCAGTTAACTCATTGGGTTGCTGAGACTGTGGTTGTATATGTGCATGTTCCTGGGGCAGGACAAGGAAGGAGATCAAGTAGTTTTAGAATGACTCAATATATCCGTGGTTTGTAAAAATAAACGTCTTTCCTATTTGTTTTGGCAGCTACATTTTTCTTCGATCTTTTCTCCCATTGTAGCTCCTGAATGAACTGAGTGTTGTGGAAGCCGAACTGCTCCTGAAATCCTCCAGCCTGGCAGGAAGTTACACAACGGGACTGTGTGTCTGCATTGTGGCCGTTCTCAGGAGATACCACAGTTGTCTGATCCTGAATCCCGATCAGACGGCTCAGGTGTTTGAAGGGTTGGTATACCCTAGAATGTGTAATTTGTGATGAAATATGATAGTGGTTTTAAGACAAAAATAGTACTGTTTGTTTCATAGAAAGGTATAACACAGTTAAGGAATGCTTGTGCCAGGAAACGTTTATCGGAAAGGAGATAAAAGCATGAAAAGTCCGCCTGCCTGCCTGGTGGCTACTTCGCTCCCCTTAGTTGCTGTCATTTCTGCTA
Organism: Monodon monoceros; assembly: GCF_005190385.1. Classification (NCBI taxonomy): domain Eukaryota; kingdom Metazoa; phylum Chordata; class Mammalia; order Artiodactyla; family Monodontidae; genus Monodon; species Monodon monoceros. The sequence goes on along the minus strand of NW_021703767.1, from coordinate 112,481,890 downwards.
CCCAGCATCCTGGCTTATTATGGATGGTGAATAAGTGACTGCTTCTTCGCTCATGTCATTTCAGTTTCTGTTTGGAGAATCCAACGCCAAATAAGCTTTGCACATACATCATCTTATAGATTTACCTTTTCAATTTTATTTCTTTTATAAATTAAAGGAAATTTTTGACAAGGGTTAATCTAGAATAAATGACTTTTTTGATTCTTAGTCTTTTTTCGGTTTGTGTGAATTGTAGGCTAAGGTTTTCTCTACTACTGTTAGGGAAGTTGGGCGAAGTAATTACATCACCCCCATTAAATGAGGCCGAGGCTACTGGCACCAGAGAAGTATAATGAGCTGTCAGAAAACCTGTTCTGAGCTCCTTTTTGTCCACTGCAGACTCCTTTCTCCAGAGCTTTATATACTTAAAAGAAAGGCAACCCTCCTGGGCTCAAAAGAAACACGGGGTTCACAGTGCCTTTTTTTGGTAATCTAGCACATGTAATCAACATGTACTCTATTCTAGAGTGTCATCCATTTAACAGCAGCTTTTTAGGAGAAGAGGAAGAGCTGCCACGTTAATTCTACACACATAGATTTATTTTTTTTGATTTGAATATTTTTTTATAATATTCTTTATGGTCTCAAAGATGTTTCTGTAATAAACATGTAAATCAATAACCATAACCAAATTAAATCCAATTATTGTTACATTCAGTTTGTAAAAGAGGCTGTCTCTTAATTATATGTGCTTTTCTTTAACTGCAGCTCCTAAGATGAAACATTTTTACTTTGTAATCTTGAGGGAGAAATACATTCTTCTTTTTTTTATTAAAAAACAATTTTTTTAACATCTTTATTGGAGTATAATTGCTTTACAACGTTGAGTTAGTTTCTGCTGTATAACAAAGTGAATCAGCTGTACGTATACATGTATCCCCATATCCCCTCCCTCTTGCATCTCCCTCTCACCCTCCCTATCGCACCCGTCTAGGTGGTCACACAGCACCGAGCTGATCTCCCAGTGTGATGCAGCTGCTTCCCACTAGCTATCTATTTTACATTTGGTAGTGTATATATGTCCATGCCACTCTCTCACTTCGTCCCAGCTTACCCTTCCCCCTCCCTGTGTCCTCTAGTCCATTCTCTACGTCTGTCTCTTTATTCCTGTCCTGCCCCTAGGTTCATCAGAACCATTTTTTTTTTTTTTTTAGATTCCACATATATGTGTTAGCATATGGTATTTGTTTTTCTCTTTCTGACTTACTTCACTCTGTATAACAGACTCTAGGTCCATCCACCTCACTACAAATAACTCAGTTTCGTTTCCTTTTATGGCTGAGTAATATTCCATTGTATGTATGTGCCACATCTTCTTTATCCATTCATCTGTCGATGGACACTTAGGTTGCTTCCATGTCCTGGCTCTTGTAAATAGAGCTGCAGTGAACATTGTGGTACATGACTCTTTTTGAATTATGGTTTTCTCAGGGTATGTGCCCAGTAGTGGGATTGCTGGGCCATAGAGAAATACATTCTTGACTTCAGCTTTTAGCCTTAAGTAGCATTTATGCCCTTAAACTTTTGCTAACGTTGAGCTTGATTTAAGTTTATTATTTCTGTGCCTCTTCTCTATTTACACTCTTCCTCACCTAACAAAGATTATCTTATCACTTGAAGGCACCTCATTTAATACTTTCCTAATCTTTCCTTCTACCTTGTCTCTCCTATTCTTGGTTCTTTCTTCAATTTTTTTCTCTGAAATCAGAAGTTAGCAAACTTTTTTCTGTATAGAGCCAGATAGTAAATATTTTAGCTTTTGTGGACCATAAGCTTTCTCTTCATATGAGAGCACAGCCACAGATAATAGACACTTAGATTATTACTAAGTGACATCTGAAACATCCCTGATATTTTTAAATGTAAGGAAATGACCATCTTAGAATCCAGGAAATATAGAACTATTTTATAGCCCTCCACTACCCTGTAGGGTTGAATGATTAGTACCATTTTATAAGTCAAGAAACGGAAACTCAGGCCTGTTAAGTGGAGTGGTAGGTGAAGCGATGTACCCAACATCAGATAGCTAATAAATCTCCCAGATTGCTAAAAGTCTTTCTAACTAGGAGCTCATTCATGCTGTTTGATTTATACCATACTTTTTAAAACCGTGTATGGAACCATCTCTAGTTGGTCACGAAATGAATATAATAGGTTTTCACAAGTATTTTTGTTTGTTTGTTATTTTGGAATTTATTTCGTTATCATTTATTTTGACATTTTAAATTTGTGTTCTATTAAATGTTCATAAAATCATATTTGATATTCAGTTTATTATATTTGTTCTTTATCATGTAGAGTAAGGATAAGTATTTTCCCCAAAACTATTATTGGGGGTTGTTTTTCTTTTTCTTTTTTTTTTTTTGCACTTATATGAATAAGCATATTGGATCTCAATGTAAAATGTTTTTCTTACCTCGGGTAAGTGAAAAAATTATTGAGGAAACACACACTCAGTATTTACTGTGATACGGTAAATGCCTTTCAATAAATGTTTGTTTACTTTACTTGTTTGTTTACTTTCAATGTAAACAAACAAATGTTTGTTTACTTTCAATAAATGTTTGTTTACTTTAATCACAAAATAGTTCTTTGCTTTTCAGGGTATACCTGGAATTTTTTGGTTTATATAGGTAACAACTGATTGAATCATCTACTTTTCTCCAAAACTGTGGGACAGTTTTGCTATAATTGACAGCCTTTATCTGTTGCCTGCCTCTGCTGATGTCAGTTCACAGGGCTTGGGATGCTACATGGCTATTTCTTTGCACAGTTTCCTAGGTCCCACCTCTGATGTTTGTGACTCCAGTGTCCTTCTCAGTCTTGACATGCTAGGCTCCCTCCCGTCCCCTAAACAGTGGAGAGGGCTCCACACTGGGGTTCTGGAGACCTAAGTTCTCCTTTTGGATCTGCTGTGAAGTAGCTCCTTGCCTTGTGGGCAAGATACATCACCTTTCTGAGGCTCAGAGCCCTCTTTGTGAAATGAGGAAGGTGAATCAGATGATTTCTAAAGCCCTTTTCAGCTTTAACAATCTGAGTCATCTGTGACACTGTTGTAGTAGTACCGAGCCCTGTAACAGAATGCAAGATGACAGTGGAATCAGACTCATAGATAGGTGGATGAACCACTAGTGTTTACTTCTGTGTGGTATGAACTTTCGTTCTGTATGAATTGTGGCCCAAAAGGCCATCTTTCTGATCTGGGGAATTGGAGTAGTAGTGGTATTTCTGAACCACAAGTCTTATGGAGAATGTCACTAAAAAGAAGGGGTCTTAAATTCTTATTAAGATAAACTAAAATAAATTTGTTTCTAGTTTGGAAAAACAAGGAGAACGTGACCTCAAACCATGAGTTCTTCAAGTTCATGCCAGAACCAGCTCCTGGTCTTGAAAATAGATTTCCCAGACTTACTGATATGAAGAAATTGCCCTTTTACATAGTGGACATGGGGCCCTTTGCAAATTTCCAGAATTTGTCAGTCTTCTTACTGATGAGAGAGTCTCTCCTACAGCTTTTGTGTCCTAGTCACAGCAGCTTTATTGGTGGATTCCTCCCTGCATATCTTCTGTACGGAGGAATTTCTTTCATTTCTTAATGTTAATGGCATTTCTGAAGTTTTAAAAAACGATTTAGTGTTTCAATATCATAGTAGAAAACTGATTTATGCAGTTATTTACTTGGTATAATGATTACTGTTAACAATCTGGTATCTTTTTTCTTACTTGAGTAATCCATGGACACATTCTCACTCTAAAAGATCCGAGCGCTAACACGTATATTAGCCAAGTGTCTCATTTCTTCATATATTTTTCTCCTCAGATTGTGTGGTGTGGTAAAGCATGTGGTGAACCCCTCAGAATGTTCTTCCCCAGAAAGATGCATCTTAGCCTACCTCTACGATCTCTATGTGTCATGTAGCCACCTCAGAAGTAAATTCGGAGACCTCTTCAGGTGGGTAGAAGAAAGTCAAAAGAATAGGAATAGGATTGTGCCTATATTTGTTTGTGTACCAAATTGTCATCCGTTTGAATAATGAAAGTTAATCCTAATTATATCTGCCAGAATTCCTATTGAATTATCTTTCATTGTAGCTCTAACCTCCTATTCCAAATCACTATGCATGTTTAGCTGTGATTGCAGTTTTGATACAAGAGAAAACGTTCTGTATTTTGCAGTTGCTGTTACCTCTCTTGGAACATTGTCTCCCCACTGTTTGCATACCTACTTTCTCCCTGCGTTTGCTTCTCTGACTCCTTGAACTTCCTACTTCACAGAGCATCTCTGACTCCCTGTCATTCTCTGCACCTTAGCACTTGTACCCGCGACAGGTAGACAGGTGCTGGAGACTCTGTACTTCCGTAATGGTGTTTGAGGAAATTTAGATGATTAACTGTAAGTTGGGGGAGGGAAGGGGGCAGTAATAGCTGGCAGAATAAATTTGGAATCTGGAAGCAGGCAAGGAAAGAATAGTCAATTACAGTTTCCTTTGCTCCCTTGTATCTTGCCTCCAGCTTGTTCGTAAATCCTATGAACTCTGCCTTCCAGGTACATGTAGAATCTGACCACTCTTCATTGCTTGGCAACTACCACCGTGCTCCTCTCTTGGTTGGACCATCGTAGTGTCCTTCTAACTTGTTTCTCTGCTTGCACCCTTGACTCTCTTAAGTGTATTCTCAACATGTCTTCAGAAGTTATCCTTTTGAAACAGGAATAACTTGAAGTTTTCCAGTGGCTTCTCATATCTACTCAGAATAGAATTCAAAGTCCTTACCTAGCCTTTAGGATCTACTGGATCCAGTCCTGTCTTCCACCACTTTCTCTCTGTCCATTCTAATCACATGGACGTCCGTATTGGTCTCCCAACACTCTAAGCACACTCCCACCTTGGGGCCTTTGCACTTGCTGTCACCTCTCTCGTGATGCTCCCTCACACAGTTCGTTCAGGGCTCTATCTCCCTGACCACCGCACTGGAAATAGCCCCTCCCCCCGGTCTCCGTCATTCTCTGAACTTTAGCACTTTGCCCCTCCCCATTTCATACATTATGTATTTATTTACGGTCTGGCTCCTTTCTAGAATGTAAGCTTCATGAGAGCAGAAACTTTCTCTAGTTTCTTCATTGCTCTATCCCAGTACCTTGAAGAGTGTCTGGCTCATAGTAGGCACTGCAAAAACAAAAAAAAATCTGCTTAAAGAATGATCTATACCAAATCAAAAACCATGATATTTTTAATGGTATTGATAGGGAAAAATGTGAAAGTATGTTCTTTATGAAATGAATTAGGTTTCAAAATAATCCCTTATGGAATGTCTGAGTGGGTCTTAGGAACCATCTTTCCACAGAAATGTTGTAATAATAATACCCCGTATTCTTTTTTTTTTTTTTTCCTTTTCTTGCGGTAGGCGGGCCTCTCACTGTCGTGGCCTCTCCTGTTGCGGAGCACAGGCTCCGGCCGCGCAGGCTCAGCGGCCACGGCTCACGGGCCCAGCCGCTCCGCGGCATGCGGGATCCTCCCGAACCGGGGCACGAACCTGCGCCCCCCGCATCGGCAGGCGGACCCCCAGCCACTGCGCCACCAGGGAAGCCCGGCCACCCGTCCCCCGTATTCTTCTATTACTTTACAGAGCGCTTTCAGTTTCAGTTTCAGTTTCCAGTTTTCAGAGAGCTTTCTCATACAAGATTCGGTTCTTGCGACAGCCGTGTGAATTTCCCAAGGAAGCCACAGTTGGGTATATTTGACCTCTCATGCTCCTGCAGCGTGGTGAAGCATGTTAAATGAGTTAATTCAAGTAATGCACACTGGCTGTGTGGAGATTCAGGAGACCAACCATGAACTGAGGGGCTACTTAGCATCAGCACCATGGCGCTTCACAAGGGGTTACCCGTCTAAAATTTCCTGGATTAAGCCGTGGTAGAGAACTGCGTTTCTCTCAGGAAACCTTCAAGTCAGGCATTATTTGTAGCTTGGGATTACGAAAAATGGTCAAACGAAAGCTAGATGTGCAGCGACTTCTGTTTGTATACTAATAGACCAGTTTTAATGATTAGATCGGAAACATCATCTATAAAGTTGTGTAAGAATCATATTTGGAGGAAGTAGAGCATTAATCACGTCTGCTTCTGATTATTCACGTCTGAGCTGCTGCTTTGTGCCAGGCACTATGGCGGGTTATTTCCATCAAGATCTTTAATCCCCCCAACAACCCCGGGAAGTAGAAATGATTTTTCCTATCAACAAATGACTGTTCCTCATTATAAGTTAATAAATGATAAAGCCTGGATTTGAACATAAGTCATTTTGGCCTCAAGGTGGTGTTGCTTTCATTACTCTATCAGTTTTTTCTTATACATGCAAGTTTCAGAAGGAAAATGTCTGAGTTTTTGTTTGTGTGGTTTGGGTTTGGGGTTTTTTAAACTCCATATACGCCTGCAACAGGGAGTGCTAAGAATTTGAGAGTGACCTAGATGGCAGCTAACATTTCACTAAAACCTAGAGCTCATCTGGAAAGAGTGTAATAAGTGAAATATGAAGCCTAGAAATGAAGGGACATGAGACTTCACCATGAACCACAGAGTTCAGAAGAACTGCCAGAGGAGGTAGGAGGGCATCAACTTGAGAGCAGTCTCTATACTAATCGAAAAGTGAGGCTGACTCTTATAAAAATTAGGAAAGAAAAGCAGAATTCTTCTGGTTTCCAAAGACAGACAGGGGTAGATTGTTAGAATTAAATGGAAAGTTGAATAAAAAGAGATGCTGCTTTGCTATTTGCAGAACTCTGTTTCCTTAAAGACTCCGAGTATTGGGTGGTAGAGGAAACCAGGGATGTGGTATTAGGGAGGGAACTGGCAGAGAGCAAAATTTGTTTTTGTTTCATTTTTAGTGGGAAAATGAAACAAATTAAGAACTATTGCTAAGTGAGAATATATGCAGCCTGGCAGGGTTAAGACAGGGAAAAGGGAGACTTAAAAACACTGGGGACTGTATAATTCTGTCATTTTGAATAGGTCATGACTTCAGATTGCAAGCTTGTATCCTTCAGCAACCCCTGACAAGTTTTTATATAAGTTGTAGGTGAAGAAAAAGGGTGTAGAAGATTGTACTTGCTGCCACTTAGTGGGTGGCTTTAGTCCTCTCCCTTGGCCCAGTGCTTCCACGCATATTTGGTACTTAGTTTTACCTGGGACTGCTTTTTTTGTTTTTTTTTTTTTGCGGTACGCGGACCTCTCACTGTTGTGGCCTCTCCCGTTGCGGAGCACAGGCTCCGGACGCGCAGGCTCAGCGGCCATGGCTCACGGGCCCAGCCGCTCCGTGGCATGTGGGATCTTCCCGGACCGGGGCACGAACCCGTGTCCCCTGCATCGGCAGGCGGACTCTCAACCACTGCACCACCAGGGAAGCCCTGGGACTGCTTTTTAAGCATACAGATTCAGTACACCTTCAGTGAGGCCCAGGAGTCTTTTATTTTTAACAGATGCCCCAGAGGTGATTCTGAAGGAGGAAGTCTAAAGTCACTTTTTGGTAAACACTGAACTGAACAATCTCAGTTTTCTTAAAGCAGTTGTCAATGTTAACAGCTTAGGGTGAAGAATCTATATGTCTTTTCATTTTTGAGGAAATCATTCCTGGCTACTGTTTATGTAGGCGCATAAGACTAAGACATGTGTCGCCTTGATCACAAATAAATTTGCTGCCAAAACTTAATCTAAAAGGAAAAGAGTGTCTGCTGCTTAAAAGAGCTGTTGAATAGAGAAGGTGAATTGTGGCTTATGGATTTGTTATCCACAGCAATTGGGCTAGAATAGCGAAGCGTACATGGAGTCTGAGCTTTGAAATCAGGTCATCCTTCAGCCTCATCTGCAGAGCAGGGTTAGAGGGGATGCTTTCTAATTCCCTTTATAAATTTATAATATTCTGCATTTTCTTCAGATGTAACTCTGACTGTGGTAGACCAGGCTCTTAAAAAACTCTAGATACTGCTGAGATGTACAGTGTGATAAAGTTTTAGGAACAATATAATAGTTTCTGTACTCTCATAGAATGTATGTATTCCCCATATCCCCCTACTAGAACTTAAGCTCCTTGAAGGCAGGGAGTGAGCCTCTCCAGAGTAGCCACGGCACATGAACCCCCCGGATACTTTGTACCGAGAGGAATCGCTTTACAGGATGAATGATTAGGACTAAAACACCAAGTTGTTCCTGATGTGTAATCCAATCCATTTTTATTATTCTTAAGTAATAGCACTTTCCAACCACTGTTCAGACACAGTTGTTGGAAGCCATAGTAGATTCTTTTATTTTTTAAAGCATGTAAAATGTAGAAAAGACTTAGAAAATAATCAAGATTAGTACCCAGATGTCTTATTCTTGTTTTGTTCTTCCACCCATTCAGTAACTATTGAACTAGCACATTCCAAGCACTGTGTCCGGTGCCGATTATTAGGAAGAACCCATAATGCGAACCTTCTCTAGGAATACATTACAGCTGCCATTTAATCTGTCCTTAAATGAAATACCTTTCTAGTTATTTTAGTTTTGTTTTGTCTTTTAACTCTTCTTCTTGTAACCTCAGTAGTGCCTGTTCAAAAGTAAAGCAAACCATATATAATAATGTGATTCCTGCAAATTCTAACTTGCGATGGGATCCAGACTTCATGATGGATTTTATTGAGAATCCCTCAGCCCGTAGCGTCAACTACTCAATGCTGGGCAAGATCCTTAGTGACAATGCGGCCAATCGCTACAGCTTCGTCTGCAACACACTCATGAATGTATGTATGGGCCATCAGGATGCTGGAAGGTGAGCTGGGATTCACGATTAACCACACAGTTGTTGCATGGCTGCTCCTTTAAAATTAAGGGCTTTAATAATTGCCTAAGCAGACATTTGGCTTTTGTTTGTTTGTTTTTAAATCTTACTGTATTCCTGCATTTGCTTCTCTATTCCATGATTTTCTTAACCTGGCTTATTGATCTGGTGTGAGCTGCTCTAGATATAATCTGTAAGTTATCTGGTATGTTTTCAAAAGCATAACAAAAATACAAATGAAAAAGACAGATTTTGAAAACACTGGATTTAGACTGACCTTTTAATTTTTTTGATGCCCTTACAAATGTGAATTTACAGGTCAGATTTGTTCACAGAACTAAAAATATGTTAGCTGACATCTATACTGGTTACTGTTTGTTGCTCAACAGCATTAAATATTGGCTTGCTCAAAAAGTTTGTTCGGTTTTAAGTAAAGATAAAAGATACATTTTTCATTTTCTCCCAGAACTTTATTGAACAATGTATTCATTAACTGAATGAACTTTTTGGCCAAGCCAATAGAAACCATTTGAAGACATTTCCTTTCCCTTCTGCTCCAGGTTCTACTAGGTTATTTGACAAGTGGATTTTTATTATATCCTTGAATCTAAGAAATGAACGCCCTGTTTGATGATATTGAAACTATGTGTTCATTAAGTTTATCGTATGTGAGTATTTCTCTTTTGTTACTTTCTTCTCTATTCTTTTTCTTCTTTCTAGGATTAATGACATAGCCAATTTCTCCTCTGAGCTGACGGCCTGCTGCACCGTTCTCAGTTCAGAATGGCTGGGAGTCCTGAAGGCTCTTTGTTGTTCTTCAAACCACGTCTGGGGGTTTAATGATGTACTTTGCACTGTAGATGTAAGTTTTCTTTTTCATTTAAAAACTCAACTGTGCAATTAAATATTTAGCTAGTAATTTTTTTTAGTTGGCTCAGCTATTAACTGAAATGTTGTAAATTATTTTGTGTTTCTCTCCCTGAAAGCAATAAACCAGAATGTGGTTGCCAAGAATAAATAAAGGGGAAAAAATCAAAATAAAATAGATAGCCTAATCTAGAGTGGAGATGCCAAGAGTTTCCTTGTAGTTAGCTGAGATTTCTTCTGTATGGTCTCCTCAGAGTGGTTTGTTCATAGTTTTTACCAAGTGCCTTGGGTTCCTCATGGCATAGGACATAATTTAACTAAAGCAGTTTACATTCTGAAGACCACCAGTTTGTTTTCTTAGAATAAAAAAAAACATCTGAGAGTATAGGTTCTGTTGTGTGGGATCAGGACATCCAGGCTCAGATTCAGAGGGGTGTCCAGTCTTTCTCAGTGATAGTGTCTGGAAGCTTATGAAGAGATCTCCTTTATGGATCACAGATATCCTCAGAGAGCATGTTGCATCCATGGTGTGTGAATTTCTTAAAAATCCATCTGGATTCTTTATTTCTGCCTATCACTTCCATCATTTCTTGCAGTAATTTGTATTGCATATTAGTATATCTCATGTATAGAAGAACTTTATACATTTTAAAAACTGACTCCCCGTTGAAGGTTTATTTCCTAGTTCTGGTATCTGAAGACCAGGTGGATAATCCTGCTCCATTCTGTGGGCACCTAAGATGTAAAACTCATATCTGTGACCTGCTCTTCCAGACAGAAGAAGACCCAAATATTTATCTTTAACGTAGTTCCTTAATCTCTCGGTTGTTTTTTGTTTCACTTTACCTCTGCTTGTTCCCTCATTTGTAAAGTTGGAATTAATAATAGTATGAACCTCACAGTGGGGTGCCCGTAAATGAGGTGATCTTTGTAAATCCCTAACCGTAGTCACTGGCATATAGGACAACTTAATGTGGAGGCTGCTGTTACAGCTGTTTTTCTTATTATTTTCTGTCAAAGTCTTGTGAGATCTGTAAAGGGTAGAGGTTTCCACCCTGAATGAATTAATTTTCCTCCCCTTTCTCCTCTTTCATTCTCTGTCTCACTCACCTTCACTCTTCTTTAAATTTAGGAGTCGGGTGAGAATTTTCAAAGTTGTTTTTAAAACTGATTTAATTATATTACAAAATCGTTATTGGTTATTCCCAAAAGGGACTCTAAAACATTAATAAGGCTTGTTTTTCAACTAGGGGAACCTCCTTGTTTTCTGTTGCTTCCTGTTGGTCTTACCCTGCAACGCTAGATTATACTGCATTCTGCTAAAAAGGCTCATTTATGCTGCATCTTTTAGGGATTTCTTGATTTTGCTGTTTTATTGTTTTGTTTCTCAGTTACATGTACTCAAGCTAAAGCTTAGTATCTTCTTAAAGCATTGGGCGTGTGGGTAGACCTCATTCTTTGTCTTATAAAGTAGAAGGAGGCCTAGAGGGTAATGATTATAAATCATTTCACTCTGCCGGTTCATTTGCGGATTTGAGATCTTATTCGTATTGCCTACATTCTCTTAGATATTAATCTTAGATGTTACTTAAAAGGGTGTTAGGTATTAAAACGTGTCAATGTTTTTCTTGAAGGTGAGTGACCTTTCATTCCATGATTCATTAGCTACTTTCATTGCTATTCTGATAGCACGACAGTGTTTCTCCCTGGAGGACGTCGTGCAGCACGTCGCTCTTCCCTCTCTCCTAGCCGCAGGTAAGGCTGCATCCAAGAACGGCATTGGTTATTTCATTGTTGTCTTGGTGCAGTGGTTTCTAACTGTTAAAAGGCAGTGAAAAAGTAGAATTTAAGGGAACATGCATTGGGCAGTGATATGGCATCAAGGTAGAGATGGTAGGATTTATAACAGTTATTCCAAACAAAGTCACATGGATCCCAGTGGAAGAGGTTGGAAACGACACTCTCAGTACTTGTTTTTAAGGAAGGATTCAGGTTTCTCAGAAAAGCATAGACAGTGTCTTACTTTTTACCGTAAGGAGCATTTATTTAAATTATTCCAGAAAATTTAGCATAATAGAAATGTGGAAGACGTGTTCTTGAATATGTTAGAAAACTTGCTTCTAAAATCCCTCTCTCCTAGCTTGTGGAGATGCAGACGCGGAGCCTGGGGCGAGAATGACGTGCCGACTCCTACTTCATCTCTTCCGAGCTCCCCAGGCCTGCCTATTACCTCAAGCAACCGGTGAGCTGACAGCTGAAATATCTCTGATGACGCTTTCATTTGGAAGGCATATGCTTAAATTGACCAAGTAGGCTGTCCGTTCTGTAGTTTCCTTCCTGATTTTGCTGGGCTTGCTTTGAGGCGATGAAGGCATGGGGTATGGCCATTGAGAGGGCTGTCAGCACCTTTCATGTAGGTAATATCGGGATGTATTGAGAAACTCACATCAAGAGTTAATAAACAATAAAAATTCCTCTTCTCCTCAGCCAAGCCAAGCTGGTGGGCAGCATGACCCTCCAACATACTGTGTGTGTTGCTAATGAAACACACCATAGCAGCTTAGGGCAATGGTGATGCATTTATTCTTTTACTAAGGTGAAAGGAATAAGGTAAGAATTCTAGGGGTATTACTGCATTCTGTTCCTAAAGATCATTTCCGCGCACGCGCGTGTGTGTGTGTGTGTGTGTGTGTGTGTGTGTGTGTGTGTGTGTGAGAGAGACAGCAGAAGTGGATAAAAGTCCTCCTAATTTTTTGGATACATCTCTCTAAAGAGCAACACCATTGTCTTAATATTTAAAAAGAAAAGGTTAAGTAAGGAATACTGTCAGTGTTTCTTAGTGAATCCCTGAAGCATCAATTAAAGCTAGCTAATAGCAATTCAGCGCCCACAGCCTGACAATGAAAGGCTCTGCTGACCGTAAATGGTTACAAAAGATGGTTAATGATGGTGATGAGACTATTAAAGGTTTGTTGTTTTCCTCATAGGCAAACCTTTCCCCGGAATAAGATCGTCCTGTGATAGACACCTCTTAGCCGCTGCTCACAACAGCATTGAAGTGGGAGCGGTGTTTGCTGTCTTAAAAGCAATTATGATGCTTGGTAAGACTATCCTGGCACTCAGCTTGGTTAATCACCAGAAACTGAGACAAAATAATTTGTATTCAGGTTTAGCTCTAATTAATATTATTAGAAGCATATTTTTGTTTGTTTGTTCTCCTGGAAAAATTAGTTGGCATTTTCCAAGTTCATGTTCAGTTGGCCTCGGAGGAGTCTGTCCCTTATCTACAATTTTGGGGGAATTTAAATATAATACTTTTTTTGTGGCATTTTAACTGCAGGGTGTCTCATTCTGATGTACTGTAGATCCTTAGACCCACAGGGTTGTTTTGACTTCATTTGTTGGCAGAAGTCACACTTTGTGATGGACACAGTTGATTTGGTAATCTATCTACAGGTTTAAATTTCATATTATATTCTAGGTCTAGAACAACCAGAAAATTTGGGTTTTAATCTTAGTTATTCTGCTTCCACTGTGACCCTAGACAAGTTTATGTCCATCTGCTTTAGTTTTTTCATGAATGAGGTGATAATTGCAATGATATTGATACTGTTGATAAATCAATATTGGATATCACACTTTTGTTTTCATTTAATTTGTAATGTCCAAGACATCCTTATATCTTTATTGATATATATTCTCCAGGAGTAGTAGTATTGTCTTTTCTGTTCATTTACGGTGCAATACCTTAAGACATTTTTATGCTATAAATCATTTAGGATTTGAAAGATTAGGAAGTCTTGAATTCACACTGCCTAATTTCAACTTTGGGCACCCTCTTATGTTCTTGACTAAGCAAAAGTTGTCTCTAATGTTCCAAGGGAGCGTCCTTTGACTGGAACTAAATTTACTGAGTGGATAGGAATTGTTTTAGATGAGTCCTAAACATGTTTTAGAATATACCCTGACCCTTTACACTCCTGCTTGAGAAGTGTTATTCGGTGATGATGAGGAAGCATAACAGGGTTTTCATAAAACAAACTACTAAAAGTTCGCCTCAGCGCGCACGCGCACACACACACACACACACACACACACACACACACACACACACATTCCTTTTGCAATGCCCATGGGTTTTGTAGTAGAAAGGGAAAAGTAGAGCCACACGGAGGGCCACACCCTCTCCTCTGAGCTTGTAATATTGTACAGCCAACATTAAATGCTCATTTCAGTCATATTGCTCTACTCTGATTACGTTTGAAAGGAAAGCTGGCTGGTCAGTTCTATTTAATAAATATATGTACGTACCATGAAGTCAGGGACTCACATTTTTGCTGTGGTATCTCTAATGCCCATGAGAGAAACTAAAGAGTAGGTTTTCCATACACTAATGTTGGAAGTGTGAATGCATAAGTGATAGACTTTTAATGGCAGAAACCAAGACGCGTCCCATCTAGACATTATCCCCTTGATTTGTAGGACGGGTCTAATCCCAAGTACAATTTGCCAACCTCTTTAAATATCCAGATAACCGTATTTTAATCTCAATGCGTAATCACCTGTTTATTTTTCTTTGATTGCCTTTCCTTGACCTTTCTAATTGGCCCCAGTCCTTGGTAGATTTTACAGCTTCCTAAGCCATGGAGGGTTCTTCAGGTCTGAGAAGTCAGGATTAGGCTAGTTGAATGTCAGCAGACCCTTGGACCACGCAGTCCCTGAACTCTGTGTTTGTTCTATTGTCTCTACCATTACAGAAGGTTCTGGCACAGCCTTCCAGACCTTCTCTGTCATCCTAACATCTAAACTGAATGAGGATCTCCTAAACTAGGACTGGCAGAGGTGTTTGTTTCTTTGTTTTGTTTTTGCAGTTTTATCTACCTCACCATGTCGTTCTCAATGTTCTCTCAAGTCCTATCCACTAGGATCTATTTCGAATTAGGGAAATAGGGTTGTTTTATAGAATTTGGTTTCTAATTTCTGTAGTAGTTTACCTCAAGGTGCGGAAATAGTTGTTTATACACCTAAGGCTGGGAAAAACATGCTAAATGTTGGTACATGTAGAATTTGGTCTTTGTTTCAGCTCCTGAAGAGCTCTGTTGAATTAAATAAACGTCTGTGAGTGGAGTGAACTTGGTGCTTTTTTGTATGAGTATTTGAATGAGAAATGTATAATACGTAATAAGATATTGATGAGTTGAAATGTATTATTTATTCCTCCCCTCCGCTTATGATTTTATAAGCAAATATTCACTAAGCAATTCTGATTTTCTGAAATTTTTTTAGCAGAGTCAAAACTTTTTCTTGGTTGACCTGTGGGTTTTAAAAGGCTTTTTGCACTGACCCGGCCTTGGTTTCACTTACAGTGAAGCCGTGAGGGCCTCATCTAAACTCATTTGTTGGTTCCAGGAATTTTTCCTGTTCAACGCTTATGATCCTGTGGGTAAACAGGCAAGGGTTTGGAGGCTCTGTTGTCATTTGGCAATCTTTATCACCAAATTATATTAATTTCTCACTTTTAAAATATGACAATTACTTGTCTTTCATGGCTAGAGAAGATTTCTTATTTCCAGCTATTCAACCATTCTGCTCAGTTCCCCTCCCCGGCCCCAGAACCTTGTAATGAGGAAAACACTTTCCTGAGCTTCGTTTTATTGAGTGTATTAGAGGTTGATCAGGTGAGGTTTTCTAATTTGGATGTTTACAGAGAGGAAAGTGAAAGACATGGGTTATTCAATGAATGCCCTGTTTTCCAGGGCTTCCTTAGTATGCATTGCCCTTTTCCATTCCCAGGGAAATAAATCTCTCTTGTCAAGAAGTTGCTAGTAAGGTGGGCTAAGGCAAAACTTTTCTCTTGACCTATGGATAGAAAATAAGTCATTGTAAGAGAAGAAATGGAAAAGGGACATCTAGAAGGGTGAGTAACCCATTTTTTCCTTGTCTATAAGTCAAATGAATTTGAATACCGTTCATGCTTGAAATATTGGTGAAATCAATGTTCTGTGATTATTAAGTGTGATTCATAATGGCCTTTCCAAGTTTGGTGAAAGCATACTTAATTCTGTAAACGAAATAAAGAATGAGTCTTGAACATGTTTTTT
Organism: Monodon monoceros; assembly: GCF_005190385.1. NCBI lineage: Eukaryota > Metazoa > Chordata > Mammalia > Artiodactyla > Monodontidae > Monodon > Monodon monoceros. The sequence goes on along the minus strand of NW_021703767.1, from coordinate 112,466,073 downwards.
TTGTTTGCTTGTTTGGTTGGTTTTTTTTCCCATGTCCGATGAAACTTCTCAGGGTTCTAGCATTTACTCTCTCAATCCCTTCTCTCTATTGCTGAACAACTGACTATGCAATGATGATCCCATTCATATATTTTAAATCCCTGAATGCTTGCCTCATTTATTTCCCAAATATTTGGCAATATTTTGAATGTCTGTGATTTTGCTTTTGTGATTCTGTTATTTAGGAGATGCCAAAATTGGCAGTAACAATGTCGGCTCTTTAAAGAATGACGACTTCACCATGAGGGGTTTACGACGTGACGGAAGTGCTGATGATATCTGGACTGCCTCACAAAATTCAAAATCCTGTGGGAAAAGCATCTCCATAGAAACTGCCAATTTAAGGGAATATGCTAGATATGTACTGAGGACTATCTGTCAACAGGTATTCTTCAGATTTAATTTGCCTTTAACTTTGAGTATGTAACTGTTCTTTGGAGAGAAATGCCCAATATTGTAGGAAACTTGTACATATGTGGTCCTCTTTTTCCTGCCAACTTTATTTTGAAATCATGTCAAATTTGCTGAAAAGTTGTAATAATTATAAAGAACTCTAGTATGCCCTTTATACGGATTCAGTCATTGTTTACATTCCACCACATTTGCTTCATAATTCTATTTGTGTGTGTGAATGTGGCCTCGTATACTTTTTAATGTTTTTCTTTTTACTGAGCCATTTGAGAGTAGATGGCATGCATTATTCTTCTTTACTTTCTAATATTACAGCATTTATTAACATAACCAAACTACAGTTATCAAAAGTAAGGAGATTTCGCATTGGCATGGTAATTTTTTCTCACCTATAGGCCACATTCCAGTTTTGTCAGTTGTCCCAGTATTGGCTTTGTCTGAAGTTTCCTGTAGATTAGCTTCAGATTATGCTTTCCTGGCCAGGATACTGTAGAAGTATGTTATGTTCTTTCCTCTCAGGTAATCACATCTGAAGGCACATGAGGTTCATTTGCACCTCACTGGAGATGTTAATTTTGATCAAGTTGTCTCCATTGTATGGTTTTTTGATTTTTCTATTGTATAGTTATTATTTTTTCCCTTGCAATTAATAAACAGTTTTGGGGAGACACTCTGAGACAGTGCAAGTTTTCTGTTCCTCATCATTCTTCCCCACCTCACATATAGCATCCATTCTGATTCTTGTCCACACCAGTCTTTACTACAATGGTTGCAAAATGGCTTTTCCCAACTCTTCCACTCCCTCCACATTTATCAGTTTGCATTCTACTCTAGGAAGAGGCTACCCTTTTCCTCCCTCCCTCCCTTCCTTCCACTCATTCATTTTTTTTTATATATGTTATAATATACTGTCCTCAGTTATTTTCATGTTCAAATTATCCCACATTTGTCCAGTGTGAATCAATCTTTTCATGCTGATTCTTGTGTTATTTTGACACGTCTCTCTCTCTTTCTTTTTTTTAAATAACAAGTATTTTCTTACTTTCTGACCTATCTTATACTTCCCTGCCCCAGACCTGGAATTACTCATTCCTTCATGGAACCCTGGTTCCGTTTAGTAGAGGACGGTATTTAGAAACCAAGATCCGAGCACTACGTGTGCTCGTTGCTATGCGCAATGTGTGTTCATTGCTTCTAGGCCCTTTCAGCAGACAGATCTAGGGGGAAAAGAACATCCATGTACATAAATGTGTGTGTGTATAATCATGAGTTTATACCGATACCTCCAATTCCAATCAAACTGCACAAATTTTTGTTTGCATTCCCTCATTCCATATTAATACCGCCTTCTTCCACAGTAAGAACCCTGGCTACCAATAACATCAACCATTTACTCATTGGTTGAATTCTACAAAACACCTGAAGTAGTTTCAGAATTACTACCACTATACCACTATGAAAAACCAGCCTACTAAAAGGAGTTGAGGATTTGTTTGTAGCTCTTTTTTCCCTAAGCGTTTACAGTATTATGTTAAAAAGTTATTTGACCTTTCTCTTTCAGCGTGGATATGTTATTCACTTGAAATAGAGTTGATTTCATTTGGTTTTGTTTGTGTTCAGTTTAGATTTCTTTTTCTACCCTAGCTCTGTCTTTAGAGTAACATACTTCCAAAGGTCAAGGAGCAATAGTGTGTATTCAGAGAGATGTACATCTCCCTCCCTCATCTTTTCTACCCTGGGTTCCTCCCTGCCCTAGGTGATCAATTTCATTATTTCTGGTTTTTCTTTCCATTTTGTATTAAATTCTCCTTCCTTCTATAAAAAGGCCTACCATATATACTCTTTTTCACTTTGCTATAGATATAATGTTGACAGGGTCATGTTTTTCTTAAGGTATACTGTAACCATGGTAAAAGTTAGCTACTAGTCATATAGATATTGAGAGGGTACTGAGCTGTGCGTTGGTTTCTAACTGTGGGTACACATTGGAGTCACCTGGAGAGTTTAAAAAATATTTTGATGCTTAACAAATTGCTGATGTCTGGGTAGCATTGCCTGAGATTGATTTCATTGCTCTGATATGGGGCCTGGGTTTGGAAGTTTAACAAACTCCCCAGGTGATTTTAACGGACAGCCAGCATTGAGCCACTGATGAGGTGGTTAAGAAACAGGTTTCCTCAGAAACGTATCTGGGTTCAAGTTTGGCTCTAGTACTTCTGATGATTTCTTACCCCATCTAGTACAAGAACTTGCCTTTGAAAAAATGATGAAGAAAAGCTGTTTAAAAGAATTTTAATTTGGCGGAAACTCCCCAGAGGTCCATTAGCCATATGCATCAATAGCCTTAAATGTTTGCTATCCCCCTTGACCCAGCAATTGCAGTTCCATGAAATTATCCTAAGAAAATAATTGTACAGAGGATACATGTGCACAAATATTTATTTACAATGGTAACATTATTCATAATGATATCAAAAAAGGAAGACAATTTTCTAAATGTTATACTCTGTCCTATCTATTAGTGGAATGTATTATAGTGCATTCCATAAAAATGAAGAATACATATTAAAATATAGAATCACTACTGTTATATAGCAAGTAAAAAAAATGATTACAGAACATTACTTAGAGCAAGGCCTCATTCTCCGACTGAAAACACATACCAGTATTTTCTTTATTTAGCCTTTTCTGCCCCTGCTTTATTTTTTGCGTATTTCCTTTTTTGCATTCCTTTTTAAAAACTTTCTATAACCAAGATTCTACTTTGTATTTTTAAGAAGTCAAAATACTAGAAAATTTGCTTGTAAGCCTTTTCCCTCCCACTTTTTCCACCTAATATTCTTTAAATTGGAAGATTCCTGTCCGCTTTCTGTTGTGCACCATGAGTTTAGTACATATTACGTATGCATATTGATGAAAGTCTCTGCCTGTCAATATAACTGCTGCATTATTTTTAGGAATGGGTAGGAGAGCATTGCTTAAAGGAACCTGAAAGATTATGCACAGACAAAGAACTTATTTTGGACCCTGTGCTCTCAAATATGCAAGCACAGAAATTATTGCAACTGATCTGTTATCCTCATGGCATTAAAGAATGTACAGAGGGGGACAACCTACAAAGACAGCACATTAAACGCATTCTTCAGGTGAGTGATAATAGTGTAAAGATTGTGTTTTTGTCATTTGACACACTCTTTGTGTTTATAGCAAGAGTTACTCTGCCTCTTTTTTTTTTTTTGTCATTGCTAAGTAATTCTTAACTTCAATTAATTCTATTTTTGGGATTTGAAAAATTGGCATTTTTATTCCCCCAATTTTCTGTTTTGTGTAATTGCCACACTTTATTACTGGGTAGTACAGATACTGCAAATTGTGTATAACCATTATATAAATATTGATATGTTAAGTCAGTACTGTGTTTACATGAGAAATAAGCTTTGTAGAGGGACTGTCTTAAGTATATTATTAAAAAAATATCGAAATCATTTTTTTATGTGGTTGGTTAGATAGATTTTGGGAGAAGAAATGTTTGTCTGATTCATTTACAGTGCCTAGCAGAGTAAGGCACATTATTTTAATGTTCCTATTTACTTCTTTGTGTTTATAATGAGCATATGTAATAGACTTGGAAGCCTTCTGATTCATATAAATCCCTTTATTGTGGGTGATCATTCCTCTGTTTCTTGAGAAAGAGAATAGTGCAAGGAATTATTATGTTTTAAAACACGTTCAATATTCTAATGTGTTAACTCCATTTTCCCCAGAATCTTGAGCAGTGGACCCTGAGGCAGTCCTGGCTGGAACTTCAGTTAATGATCAAACAGTGCTTGAAGGACCCTGTGAGTATATATTGAAAGCGTGTATGTGTATAAAATTTTATGAAAAGCAAAACCACGTTGGTGTTTGAGGATAAAGTAAAACACATGCGTGCTGGTTTTCTCACGTCTGACTCCAGGGCTCTGGTTCGGTGGCTGAAATGAACAACCTACTGGACAATATTGCCAAGGCAACAATAGAGGTATTCCAGCAGTCGGCTGACCTGAACAATAACTCTTCTAATTCGGGTATGGGCCTCTTCAACCCAAACGGGATTGGAAGTACCGATACGAGTAGCACAAGACAGAATGGAATAAAGACATTTCTAAGGTATTTTTTCCTGTGGTTTTATGAGGCTATCATTAATTTTTCACATGTAACCGTACATTTTATTCTCATAATGCAGTTATTTTTTTCATAAAGCTGCAGGATTGTGAAGAAAATAATTACTTGTAAGTGTCCATTATCATTGTTTAATATGTTAAAGGGCCATGCTGCTGGGGTGGGTGATATCTTAGTGTTCTAAATGTTAGGTTGAGCGGGCCCCGACTCCTTGGAACCACAGATGACATTCAGGACAGAAGAATTTCTCTAGTGTGCCCTGAGGCTGCTCTATTCCATGGTATTCCTAATATGTTTATTCCTAATAAACACTCTTTCTGCCATCTTTATTAATTGGCAGTTTTGCTCAAATGATAATCACAAAAGGCAGATAGACCTGTATTTCATCATTTAGGTGTAAAGTATAACTAGTGAATTTTGAACCTTTAAAACTTGGTTATTTACATACTTAAACATAATCAGAACATTTCATATTTTAACCATGACAGAGAAGTATATCGCTTGTTAGACAAAAGGACCGTTACTGCTCAGAGAGCCAGAATCGTAGAAAAACACTTTTCTAGATTTAAAAAAAAGTTTAGTTATAGTATCCCCTCAGAACCCCACCTTCTATTGCTTTCCATAAGCATGACTGAAAAGTGTGTGCAAATGTCTGGTATTTGGCAAGAGGAAAGATAGTATAGGAGTAAAAGGGGGAATGTTAGAATAATCTGTGTCTTGTGCATAAAAGTTATGCTCTGGAGTTTCTATTAGAACCGTGAGAGCAGAGAAAAAGGATGCCTCCTTGGGTATAACATCTTTTTCTGATTTTAGTTCCTCTGAACGCAGGGGCGTGTGGCTGGTAGCCCCCCTAATTGCTAGGCTGCCGACTTCTGTGCAGGGAAGAGTGTTGAAAGCTGCTGGGGAGGAGCTGGAGAAGGGACAGCACTTGGGTTCTTCTTCAAAAAAGGAAAGAGACAGACAAAAACAGAAAAGGTACGTCTGGAAGATGTGTTTCTATGTGAGAATTTAAAGGACAGTCGAGAAAATCCAATATTCTACAGATGCACAGGCTCATTGTACTCAGAGTCCGTTGAAATTTCATCTTTATATGGAACTGAGAACATTCTGTTAGGCAAATCTCTGTTCCTCAAAGATCCCAGATTATAATATTCAGTACACTAGCTCTCAATTCTGCCTGTGTACCCTAATCACTGCTACACTATTAAAAATACTGACTTCAGACCTGCTGCATCAAATCTGGATATCCACTTGGTCCCTGTATTCAACAGTTCTTTTGTTGTTGTTGCTTTTCTTGTTATATTTAGGTACTTATGCTTCAATTTCATAGAATAATTTATGATTCTGTCATGCTGGACCCTGAAACAGTTACTAATCTTTTTAACATTTAGGACTCTTGTTCTAGACTAGATATTAACTTATAAGCCTCCAAGTTGAACGTTTTTTAAATTTTATGCCCTAGAAAAGGTGTCAAGTAATTTTATTGGAAAACTGACCATGTTACTGAGAAGGAACATAAGCACACTCTGATGTGAAACCGTGATGAATTTAGTGCCCCGGGAGTAAAAGGAAATTCCTAACATTGAAAACCAAAACTTCTGAACATACAGGTTTCTTGCCCCCTAATCAGTAATATTTTTTAGTAGCTGCCATTTACTGAGCCCTTATGAAATGCCAACCTCTGTATAAAACTCATTATACACATACGTGAACATCTCACAGCAATCATATGTGATAGGTGCTCTCATTATATCCTTTTTAAAAGATGAAGAAACAGAGGCACTGAAAGGTTAAGTAAATTTCTCAAAGACACACAGCTAAGGAGGTGTAAAGCTGGGGTTGAAACCCAGGTGGTCTGGCCTCTGAGTCTGCGCTCTCCTTTCTTAACTGAAGTATTGATACCTTTTGGTGTTGACCTAGCTTTGCGTGTATGCTGTTGGGTTGTTTTGTCATCTTTGCCAGTATTTATTCATCAACCAGATGCGTCAGTTTTAATTCTCAAAGTCGATTTGCTAATGGGTGATGGCATGTACATCGCCACACTTCCCACAGGGAGCAGAGATGGTGTGTCAGAGTTTGAAGATGGCTCTTCCCAAGTGAGTCTCTCTCAGCTCTGCCGGTGTTAAGATGAAGCAGATTGAAATCTTTTGACCTCGATCTCGTTTTAAGAAATTTTCCTTTCCGGCGTGGCAAAGTCAGTTTGTCAGTATGCTTTGTCAGCTGTTCCTGGTCATGGAAGAAATACTACTAAAATGACAATTTAAAATGGATTTTTTATCAGATGTCTTAAAACCACTTTACAAGTCAAGCCTGTGGGATGTGGCAGAGCTGTGCACTAGCTCACTGGCAAGCATTCTGGTTTTGGAGTCCTCAGACCTCAGTGCGCATCTTACTTAGCTCTACCCATTCCCAGCTATTTGGTCTTGAGAAATGTGCTGAAAAACAAAGCAAGCAGAACAATTGTATAGGCCTATTTCCTGGACCCTAAAATATGAATATTGTGTAAGAGAAGTTAAAAAATTTTTCATTTTATTCTGTGTATAAAGTGATATTCCTCCTGATGTGTACCTTTAAATTCAGTTTACTGATGGAAACTACACATTCTCTTCTCCCTGCACCCCCCGACACGCTCGTATGCAGTACGAATTAATGCTAGTTTGCGAATTCCTTCGAGGGCAAGAGAACATATTAAATTATTTAGAAGTATTACAGTGACTTTTAACCATATTAGTTAGAGATATGATTTAACTTTTCAAGTGATCCTGGCTATTTACTACTCCCCTCCCTTTTGTAACAGTAAAATAAATAAGAGCCAATAACCCGAGGGCAAGACATCAGTGTTGCACATGAAGTAATCCTTTCTTTCTAACTAGATCTGCTGTTATTACTTCCTTTGTAGTATGTCTCTTTTGAGTCAGCAACCATTCCTCTCCCTCGTCCTTACCTGCCTTAAGGGACAAGATGAACAACGAGAAGGCCTCCTAACATCTCTGCAGAATCAAGTTAACCAGGTAAAGTACAGTAGAATATTGAGCCAGGCAGGTATTTTCCTAATGGCATTCATTTGTTTTCCTTTCAAATACTGAGCTTAAACTCAAATACTGCCCTTAAAATAAGGGCACAACATGTTTTGATTAGAAGCAGGGAAACACCGTCCATGCCCCGTTCTCCTACCTGGCACTCTAGTCACCATGAGATTAACAATAGTATAATATTAATTACGTGTTGGGTGAATGTCTGTAGACTATAAAAGTAACGTTTTGCAGATTGCACATAATTTTGTCATATCTGCTCCTCTCCTGACCCTGCCTCATGGGAGAGGTCCTGGAGCAATCTGTGTTGCAGGGGACATGGCAGTACGACAAAAGGGACCTCTCTCCAGTTGCTCTGCTGGGCTTCCATGTAGCAGACAGGGTCTCAGCTTGAGCTTTGTAGGTTCAGAAACTCAATTTTACTGCGAGAGCCAGACTGATGCTGGTCAAGTGCACAAGATACTCATTTATAAATCAGAAGGCATTTTGGTTCATTTACAAAGACTTTGGACTTTGCCTTTCCACCCACCAATCACAGTTCTCCTGGTCACTATTCAGAGCACTTATATTCTGTGTACCGCAAGGAAACTGAGTGATCAAAGTGGAATTAGAAAGTATAGAATGGAGCAGAGTGGGTAGATTTGGTTATATGGGATGTTTTATCGTGCGGTAGCATCTAATGGAGACCTCCCATGGGGCTGTGATTCTGTGACACCGTGTCTTCTTGTACGGTACTAGATGAACATGAACAAGACACTTAACTCATTTGGTCCCCTTGTCATCCGCTCCCTTTTGGATATGTGAGACTTATTCTCTAGACAGCAGCCAGAGTGATCCTTTTTAAGTGTAAACCACATATTTTTCCAGTGCCCAAAATGCTGCAGTGTTTCTTACTATACCTAGAATAAAACTTCCGGGTCTAGGCTTATATGGCCCTCCACGATTGGGCACTGGCTCCCACCTCTACCTTGTTTCCTGCCCGGCATGGCCTCGCTCACTCCACTCTGTGCACAGAGACCACGTTACTGTTCCTTGAACTTGCCAAGCAAATTCTTATTGCAGAGCCGTTGCGTGTTTTCTCCCCTTCCCTGGAAGTTATTAACATGGCCGGTCCCTCACTTCCTCAGGTCTCTGCTCAGATGTCACCTCCTTAGTCCTCCCCCCACATCCCCCCGCCAATCACTCTCTAAAAGTAGGACCACAGTCATTCTCTATCCCCTTGCCCTGGTTTCATACCACTTGTTCCACTTATTTTTATTTGTCCTGCTATCAGAATGTCAGCTCCATGACAGCTTGTGTGTTTTGTTAACTGCCTTGTACCCTTCACCTGCCTTGGGGGAGGTTCATCCATATCTTTTAATGATATTTAGGAAGTGCTCTCCTTTTACCATGAGGTGTACCTACAAGTCATCTCTTGGGCTCAGTTACTTCTGCACATGACTCATTTCAGCTCTTTTGAGATGATTCTCATTAGGTGCCCTATTTCAGAGCATGGCAGTATGGGTTTGTTTGGGATGTTTTTGCTTATATCATCGGATTCTGGGTGTTCCCCACTTGTGGTCTGCCTTCGCTAAGCAACCCTTCCCTTCCCAACATTTGTCTGAATCAGTGAGGAAGCAGTTACTTAATAAATTGATATGCCACTGATGTCCAATATGTCATATTTTTCAAAATAGGTTACAATATCTTTATCAAGGAAGACAAGTTTGTAAACTAGCAAGCCTTCAATGAAACGTCAGAATAATACTTTTGCTAGGATTCACAGCATGTCCCTAGAAATATAGGACAAGACTGATATAAAATGTAATTCTATCTGTCTTTATCTTTATACTTATCTTTATAAGACCAGTTTAATGATACATTTTTAAAATAATCTTTATTTTTGTTAATGCTTAACTTGATGACCCTCTATAGCATTTTCTAAGACTCAGTAACAGGATCTGTAATTAGATACGATTTTTCTTAACAGGGTATGTAATTAGATACCAAACAAAGAAATAGCCAGACTTCTGTCTGCCTGGAGGAGGGGGAGGAAAGCAAAATTTTATTTTGCCCCTTGGTTTTTAATTTATTAAACTAAGAAGTTGTTTTTGACTGTCAGTAAAAAAAGCTCAATTTAACTTTAAATATGAGAAAAATCAAATTTAACAGGGAAAACAAGTTTTGGGGGTTGTTTTCATTCATCTTCTGATTTAGATTTTAAGTAATTGGAGAGAAGAACGGTACCAGGATGACATAAAAGCACGACAGATGATGCACGAGGCATTGCAGCTCCGCCTAAATTTGGTAAGAGACGCTGCTAGTGTTTTCCCTTCATTACACTTATCTAAATGTGAAAATAACTCCAGCTTTCCACTCCTGCTGTGGTCACAGTTTCCATTACAAGGTGAGGCCTGCTGTTTGCTCTCTCTACTACTTCCTTGTCTCTCAAACCTTCTGTCGTCCTGGCCACTGTCCTTTCTGTCTGGTCTGGCTTCTGGACAACAGTAGGTATTTTAGGCATTGGGTTGCCCTCTGCACCTCACCCTCAGTGAATCTCTCTCTCTTTTCCATTTGTGCCAAGAGTAGGTCTTAGAGAACGACTAATTTGAGATGTGTTAGCTTTTACCATACTTGCTTAAAAACTGTATTAAAACGTCCTTTAAGGCAAAATTTTATCAAACTTTCCATCAAATTGGTCATAAAGACAAATCCCCACAGGGAGGTTTTATAGAAGTTTAAAATTCCTTGGCCACTGCACATTCCTTTGACTTTTCCTTTTCTCAGTGTACAGCCCAGATAAAAGCTACTCTGGAAGATGGCTTGCCTGATATTTGAAATTAATTCCTGCGCGTGAACAAGCAGTCCTGGGGGCTTGTCTTTACTTCTCTGTTACTGGGTATTTCCAAGTGTTATTATGACAACAGGCTTAGATTCAATAGTAACTGACAACACAAAGTTGTAGATAATTGAGTCATGCGGTTTTGAGCTATTCAGCTTTAATTAGATGAAAATTACGTCATGAAACTGGATATCATGAAATTTAGGGACAAAAGAAAGCTAATTATACTAGTATGTAATTCATGTTGATGACATGTCTACACTAGAGTACCCCTTTCTTTCTTTTTTTTTTTTTTTTTTTTTTGGAATGACCAGTTCCTGTTCTAATGGAACCAAAAAGAGTAGCAAATATATAGCTAGGTGAGAGAGAAGACAAGATTATCCATAAACTAGAGCACCTTTTAAAAAAAAATGTTTAAACCAATCAAAATTTGGTTGCATAAAGTGGTGAGGGTGGCATTTTCTCTGTAACACCGTGCATATTTTTTCATTGTATTTTTTATGTGCAAGGTGGGAGGAATGTTTGACACAGTGCAGAGAAGCACCCAGTGGACGACAGATTGGGCCCTTCTTCTCCTTCAGATCATTACTTCTGGAACCGTCGACATGCACACTAACAAGTATGTTCTTATTCATTTCACACTGATTTTGCTGCATGCGTGGGTAGTGAAGGCTTTGATATACTGACTACAAATTCTGTCACATCGTATATTCTTCGGTACCACTAATAATTCTGTGCCTTAAATAAAAATGCTCAGTTATTTAAGAGTGTCTTGGCTTTGCTTTAAGGTGCAAATGCTTTCTTTCTCCTCCTAGTGAATTATTCACAACAGTGCTTGACATGCTGGGTGTTTTAATCAATGGAACATTGGCCTCTGACCTATCAAACGCATCCCCAGGGGGATCTGAAGAGAACAAACGCGCATACATGAACTTAGTAAAGAAACTGAAAGTAAGCTTGTGACCTGCTTATATTGTGGGTTCTCATTGTTTATGGATTTGTTATTTAGTGCATGTCATCTTATCACTCCTTAAATTAGATATTATTTATTGCATTCAACTTAATGTAATGTGATTATTTTGCTATTTGCTTTACCTCAGCTTCCCAGTACCCAAAAGTTATAAGTATATATAACTTGGAGATTTTTCTTAAAACAATTATATTCATAAAACATTTAATTTCTTAAGGAACTTTAGAAATCCCTTATCAAATGTATAACCAAAATGCCAACGTTAGATTTAGGATAATTTGGCCTTCGACTGGCAGCATGCTGTTGAAAAATAAACATTTGCATTGATATTTCTAAGTTCGATTCATTTGAGCAGCCACTAACACAGTCTTTGAAATAAAGTGCAAACAAACAATGCAGGAAAAAAAGTTAACATACCCGATGACCTTACTAATAAAATAACCAATGGTTACCTTGAGGTCTGACCCTGGATTGGGGAGTGTGTTCCGTGCTGCAGCTCCTGCCTTCTGGTTGCAAATGCTACTCTGGATTTTTGTCATTTCAGCACTCTGATGTGTGTTGTGTAACCAGGGTGTCCTTATATGTGTTCTATTTTCTACTTAAATAGAAGAAATGAAACATCCTCACCATTCTCAATGAAAGCTGCCCCATAGACCATCTTCAAGGTTAAAGAACATTCCAGCTATAAAAAAGGAAATGGAACTTCCTTCTTGTTAACTTTTGCCTTTGTTGTAATTTCTGTCTTACTTCTCTGTCCCTTTTTTTTTAGAAAGAGCTGGGAGACAAGCGGTCAGAAAGTATTGACAAAGTTCGACAGTTGCTACCTTTGCCAAAACAGACATGTGACGTCATCACTTGTGAACCTATGGGCTCCTTGATTGACACAAAAGGAAACAAAATTGCTGGATTCGACTCTATAGACAAAAAACAGGCAAGAGTAAATGTTTGTTTCTTATATATAAAAATGCATGAACTTACAAAGACAAAATGCATTTTCTTGTCTTCCTGTAGGGCATGTAAAACATCTTAACTTTATTGTTTCTTGATTTTTTAAAACATATCCTTGTCATTTAAATGCAACGGTTATTGGCATTATCATACAGATAATGATCTTTGAAGATCTTCATTTAAAACTGTTCCTGAATTTAAGTGAATTTCTGAAGCCCACCAAGGGAAAAGTAAGTAAAACCTCAATGTAAAAAAAAAAAAAAAAAAAAAAAAAGCAAAGATGGGGTTTGATTTTACTGCAGAATTGGAAACAGAATACGTTTAATAGATGAGAAAGTTTTTATTGGTAAAGTCTTCATGTAGTAATTGTTTTGAGTAAACAAATTTTTTTAAAGTGATGGCACTTTATTTCCTTATCAACTGAACAATATTTAATGAACACTTGATTTATATAAGATACTAAACGTGGTTCTCTAAAATATGAGAAGAGTGGTCAGTTACTCTTTCAATGAACACTGAGCAGCCACAGATTTCTGAGATCACAGGGATGAAAGACAGAGTTCCTACCCTTAAGAGGAAGTAGATGATCACAGTGTGGTGAGATTTGTGTGTCCTGGTACGGAGTGCTAGGGGAAGCTGAGAAGGGACCAACACATTCAGATGTGGGGTAGGTAGTCAGAACAGGACCCTTAGGAAAATCGACGCTTGAATCATTTTGGAGGATTAAGAGTCAGCCAGGAGTGAAGGCAGAGTGTGGTACAGGCACAGGGAAGTGTTTGTGCAAAGGCATGAGAGACTGTCGCTTATAGGCAAGATGCAGCGCTGCAGTAAATCAGAGCGCCCTGAGTGCTGGTACCCGCACGGTTTGTGGAGAGAGGCAAGGCTAGAGTCAGGGGCAGGTTGAGTTCGCAGTGCTGGTGGGCTCTCCAGTGGTGACACATTTGGGTACATGGTCTTGGCACCCAGGAAAGAGGTCTAATGTCAAGACAGATATTAGGAAACAGTCAAAATACAGATGGTAAGTGAGCCTTGGTTTTGGATGAAGCCACCGTGGAAGAGTATGTGTAGCTTTGGAACGGGAGCATTCATAAGTTATTCAAAGTAACTTGAGCAGTTATTTTCAGGGTCACGTGGAAGAAAAATTTTTTCCGATTGGTGTGCCAGGGAAAGGACCAAGGGACAGTGCCAGTTACTGTTAATTAAAAAATAAGAAACTTTTATTTTCAGAAACAGAATAACATTTCTTCTTCTACACTCAGTAGAGATAAGCTTGAATTGAAGGTCTTTATTTGTACCTGTTGGTGCAAGTTAATTCTGTAATAATATTACTTAACTATTCAGAGACTGCCCAAGTAAGTACCTGAAAGGTGCCTGTATTGAATCAAGTCCAACCCAATTAGGGGTTGACTATAACTTGACTCCTAAGTTTTGTTTTATCTTAAAAGCAATAGATTCCAAAGGTTTACGGTTCAGTATAGTAAGATCACCTTTGCAGTGTTTTTTAGAAATTTTTTTTTTTTTTTTTTTTTTCTTTAAAAAAAAAAACTAAATGGAAAAAAATGCCATTTACAGTAAAATCTACTGTACTGTCCGGTGTCACAGCCTGAACAGTGTCATCTAAAGGACCATAGAACTGGAGTTAAAGGTCTGGATTGTAGCCGCCGCTCTCAGTGACCTAGTGTCAGCCTGGACTCATCACTTAGCCCGTCTGCCTTGTGCTAGAGTTCACTAAGGCCCCCACGAGGCAGAATGTTCTCTGAATCCATGTCCCAAGCAAGCCTGGCCTCCGAATCAGGCAAAGATCTGAGCATGTGGTCATAGCGCATTATTTCACCACAGGGTCTCCAGGTCTCCACGAAGCAGAAGGTGTCCCCATGGGATTTGTTTGAGGGTCAGAAGAACCCAGCTCCCCTGTCCTGGGCCTGGTTCGGGACTGTCCGAGTGGACCGGAAGGTCATCAAGTACGAGGAACAGCATCACCTCCTCCTGTATCACACACACCCCATGCCCAAGCCCCGAAGTTACTACCTCGAGCCGCTGCCCCTGCCCCCTGAGGAGGAAGAGGAAGGGCCTACATCTCCCATCTCTCAGGAACCGGAGAGGAAATCAGCTGAGCTGTCAGATCAAGGAAAAACCACAACAGATGAAGAGAAGAAGACAAAGGGAAGGAAGCGCAAGACGAAATCCAGCTCGAGAGTTGATGTGAGTACGGGAAGTAGAGAGAGGTCTTGGGCACGTTAACGTCTCCTAGCAGATTTACTAGTTCCTGAATTATATCCCTAAGAAACATTCCTAGGCGCAGTGTCAGCCTATTTGTAAGCTGTCCTGACGGCTCAGATGTTATCAACAGAACCTCCTCTACTTTTCATAACTTTGTTTAATTTTAGGCTTCAATTGTGAATAATATGAATATTTCACTGTCTCACAATTTCTCAAATTTGAAACTTGAATTTTTTGACCTATAAAATCTCATCCTCGTACATATTTTTATTATGAGGTGTCTAAAATATTTTTTGTATTTTGGGCAGTTGATAGCTATAGTAAATTAACATAGAAAAGTCTTTGTTTTCCCTAGATAAAACCGCATCTGATCGATCTAATAGGATGATTCTGAGATCTCCTAGTTTACCATTTCCGTCTTACTCTCCTTTATATTCTACTTTTTACCGTATTTTCAGACTTTATAAGAAGTAAAATAAACGTAATTTGAAACAGTTTTACTGCTTGTTTCCCTGTTAGCCTTCCCTACCTAGAGCAACCTTTTCTGAAAAAAACAGACATCTGTGAGATGGTAACTTAGAAATAATTTTATAGAATTAACATGTAAAATAGCTTTCCATTTAAACTCACCTGAAGATATTTGAGAGGGAATTTGTGACATTTTTCTATAAAATTCGAGAGCGTTCTTGTTGTCCAGTGGAAGAAATATTCACAAGTTGTTGTTCAGTCATCATGACTAATTATTGGTACTGTTCACCTGGTTCGAAACCAAAACATTTTTTCCTAGCTGATAGCTTGGTGATTAATATTATTCTAGAAATGACCGCCATCGCTTTTGGATGCCACTTGAATGCCAGTGCCCTCTTCTCGTGTAGCCTTCCTACCAATATCCCTCTGTTCTGAAAAAGGTCCAGACTGTTTTAATAAGGTTCAGACTGCCACTCCCCCGAGTCTGGGTCTCCTAGCCTGTCTATCCACATGGATGCATTTCTCTCCTTTTCAGATGCTTTAAAAGACCTCAGACTCATCTCATTCCCCAGGTGCATCCTGGTCATGTCCCTTTCTCCCATACTTTTCCTGAAGCTGCCTCTTTTCAATCGGGTATATTGCAGGGAACTGAGCTTTTATTTTTCCTTTCATCCTTCAGGGCTAGAGAAGGAGGAATTGAGGCATTCAGGTGTGATCCTTAGAGGCTTTGCAGTTGCTCCAAGGAAGAGAAAG
Organism: Monodon monoceros; assembly: GCF_005190385.1. Lineage (NCBI taxonomy): Eukaryota > Metazoa > Chordata > Mammalia > Artiodactyla > Monodontidae > Monodon > Monodon monoceros. Next base: position 112,450,253 of record NW_021703767.1, on the reverse strand, counting down.
CCCTGGGCAAGAAGTGTGGTGAGGGGCGGAAGGGGACAAGATGGAAGGGGAATCTACTTCTTTAGAGTGCTGTACTGAAAGTTGGAACTAAGACACTGTCTAGGCTGGAGACTGGTTCTGAAGTACTGTGGGCCTTTCCGGCTGATTCTCATCCAGGTACAAGGTATCAGGAAAGCCTTGTAAGATGCAGTGAGCGGGAGATTCAACCACTAAAGACACTTTCTCGGCTGTGGGTGATGGTCAATACTGGTGTTCTAAATGTGCTTTTAGTATTTTAAACAGAGTGCAGAAGAGTTCCTTTTTCAACTTCCCCTACGGTAGCCATGTACATTTTAAGTCAAGGAAGAGTTTTAATTTAAATGAGTGTTTTGCAGAGAATATGCTGACTGCTGGGATAGGAGCTCTCTCAAATAATGTGATAGGAGGAATTTGCGTTAATTATCTTTGTGGCGTGTGGAGTTAAGTGACTGTTTTTTTCTTTAACCCTGTGTTGAAGGAGTATCCACAGAGCAACATGTACCGAGTGCCTCCCAACTACTCACCCGTCTCCTCCCAGATGACGCATCACCCACAGTCCACCTTGTGGGGCTACAACCTCGTGGGTCAGCCCCAGCAGCCCGGCCTTTTCCTTCAGAGCCAGGCTCTCACTCCAGGTATGTGAAGACGGTGCGTAGTCAGGGGACTCCGAGGTGAGAAATAGCTTGGGGTTCTCTTTGCTTTTAAACTGAAACCTCCACACAACTTGCACGTTTCCAGAAGTGAGCGCTCAGTGGACATGTCTGTAATTCCCTCCACTCAAGGTGTTTTTTCCTTCTTCTAAAATTTCAGTTTCAGTGACTAGTTCATGTGTCGCTTTTGGAATTTTCATCCAATGTCAGAAGGAGATTAGCCACTGATGCACACCTCAGCTATAAGATAAAAAGTTGATAAAGTTTTGTGTTGTGAAATTTGCGTGTACTTTTATCAGATATAATTCTTACCAGCATTTTGGATTATTAGACACTATTATAGTGTCTTTTATTGTTTCCTCATGTTATAACTTTTAAATTGTTTATACCACAAAGGATCTCAGAAGTTTGGTGCAGCAAATAGACATCAGTAAGAAATCCTACCATATTCACAGTAAATGTTAGTATTGCTTTGATTCAAGCCCAAGTAGATTTTTTATTTATTTATTTATTTATTTATTTTTTTTATTTTATTTTTTTTTTGCGGTACGCGGGCCTCTCACTGCTGCGGCCTCTCCCGTTGCGGAGCACAGGCTCCAGACACGCAGGCTCAGCGGCCATGGCTCACGGGCCCAGCCGCTCCGCGGCATGTGGGATCCTCCCGGACCGGGGCACGAACCTGTGTCCCCTGCATCGGCAGGCGGACTCTCAACCACTGCGCCACCAGGGAAGCCCCCAAGTAGATTTTATATCTAGAATAAAGATTTTTCTGAATAAAGAAGTCTCTTAATTAGAAATGAATTTAATTTTTTCTTTCTAAATGAAAGTTTGCCTGTTTCTGTGAAACAGTTTATTTTGAGATCTCAACCTGCATTTTGTTAGGTTGTGACATTCTAACAAATAATAATTTTTCCTTATTGTGTTCTGTATTATATTGTGATTTTTATTGTAATTGGAGTATGACATTTTGATTCTTGGCTTCCAGTAGGGGAGAATCCATATTTTGTCCTCTGAATCTGTGGTTAAGAGAGCTGGTCTGGGAGTTACAGTTCTGCTTCAACTCTGGCTCTACCACCCTCTTACTCTATCATCTCCACCATGTCTTAGCTTCTCTGTGCCTCAGTCTGATCATCTGTAAAGTGGATGTGCTAACATACACCCTCATAGTGTGGGTGATTCAGTTATCCATTCAACAAAATGTATTGAGCTTCATTCATCGTGTGCCAGATACAGTTTTAGTTGTTAGGGTATTGGCAGTAAGCAAAATGGATGAAAATGCTCATTCTTTCTTTGGAGGATGAAATAAGTTTTATATTACATACACAGACGAACACACATATATAATTTAAAGTGAGTTTTTAAAAATATAGCATTTAGAGGATAGCCTGACACAACAGACAGGTTCAGTAAGTGATCTTAACATATCCTACCTCAGGGCTTTTGCACATGCTGGCCCCTGCCTGGAGTGGGCTCCCTCAGATATCTGCGTGCTCACTGCCTGCTTCTTTTGGGTTGAGGCCTGCACTGACCACCCTGTTTTAAACTGTAAACCACACCCTTTCCCTGGCCCCTCTGTTCCCCTCCTCTTCCTTCAGTTTCTTTCTAGCATCGGCACTTGTTTATAGACTCTATCTATATTTTACTTACTTCCTGGTTTATTATCTGCCTTCTCCAGAATGTAAGCTCCGTGAGGGCAGGTATTTTTTCTCATGGCTCACTATAGTATGCCCAGAACTTAGAGCAGTGTCTGGCTTGTAGTGGGGTCTTAAAAATAGGTTATTGAGTGAATAGAATGTAGACGACAAAAGAAAGAACAAACTAGGCAGTGGTAAATGTGGAAAATAATAAGGGCTCATCCTCTCTTTTGACTTTCTCTCTTTAATTCCAAAGTCCTTGTGAATTTAAGCATTTTTAAACTTTTTAGATAGTGAAATCAAACACAAGGACTGTCTATAAATTGAAGGCTAAGTATTTTAAAAGGCACATTACCCTTTTCCCCCTAGAATACTGTAAAAGGTGTTTATAAGTTGAGGAACTTTAGGTATTAGGTAAGTCTTAGGTATCATGACATGTAAGAAAAAGAATTGAAGAAGACAATTAATTATGAGGATTTTACGTGTGTGAATTAATAGATTTTCATAAAGTTTTAAATCCTATGGAGTTGAGGAAGAGTATGTATCGTCTGCTTGCATTCATACATTCTTAAAAATGCAAAACAGTGCCCTCCCCCCCAACACACACACACACACACACACACACACACACACACACACACACATCTTTAGCAATCTCTCTCATGTATACACTCCAGGATGGTAAAGTTATAAGGAAATGCATGTGAATAATAAAGAGCATTTGGTGAGAGATGGGGAGAAAATTAATTCGGTAAGACTATACAGAGGGCTTCAGTGTATTTATTATATCTTATTTCTTTAGCTGACTCAGAGGTATAAGATTATAGAAAAGTGAGGGAAATTAGAAGTAGATCATAGTCTAATCTTTAAAAAATGTCTCTTACTTATAAAATGAGTCAATAAAGTTGTATTAGTATATTTCCAGTTCTTGCTTCAACAAAAGTTACCTTTTGTCATGTTACTCAAATTGACCTCCCACTTTTTTTCCAAATGTTCTTCAAATGCTGCTGAATGACTTCGTAAATCATATTGCTGATTGTGACGCTGAGTCTTAAAAAGAATGTGGGTTTTCCCAGTGATCAGTGTTGAAATGTTTGTTTCCATCATACAAGTTGGTTTAAAGAAAAAATATAACATTTGTAAGGTATTTATATAGAAGTTTTCTTATTCACCTACATTCAGGAATATAAACTATCTGGTGAGTGAAGGATTGGCACCTACTTGAAGCCAGTAAATGTTGAAAATTTTTTTTCCTCTTAAAGGTATTTGGCATATTATATATGCAAATATGTTAAGGTTTTCATTTGTTTTTTTAAGCTATAATTAATGTTTCTTGTTTATTTGACTTCCACCCTTCAAAAAAGATGTGTTTTGTCTTTAGAATCACGGTATTTGAAGCTTCCGAGCATTTCAGGTTTTTAAAGTTTTGTCATGCTTCTCTACCGAAAAACAGGCATTTTTATTTTGCTGTGGTAAAGAAGCTTAAATACCATGAACTTCAAAAGGGTTTAAAATTACAAAAGGGTCTCTATGCCTGGCTTAGCACACTTGATAAAATACCCCACGAAGGCAATACATTTTGTGCAAGTAACGTGTCCCCGGGGCGCCTCGCATAATTTAAAACCCACATGATTCTGAACTTGTGCCAGTGACTCTGCATCTCGGGGCGTTTCACTTTACCAACCAAAGTGGGCCCTCTGTGAAGTCATTCCAATATTATCATTCACTAGACGTCACCCTCCCCATCGTTTGGAATTTATGCAACTCTTAGGGATCTTTGATATTTGTAGAGGGCGGGGCAGTGCCCTACTTCCCACTAAGCTCCTCAAGTGAGGCTCAGGGGGTGAGACTTCTGTGTTTTAATAAAGTAAGGAAGACCTATCGCGTTAACATGCGCAGAAAGCCCTTCCTTCCGGTTGCTTTTGTAGGTGGCTCCAGGCTGGACCCCGCGGGCTCCTTTGTCCCCACCAATACCAAGCAAGCTCTGTCCAACATGCTGCAGCGGCGCTCGGGGGCCGTGATGCAGCCGCCCTCCCTTCACGCCATCACGTCGCAGCAGCAGTTGATACAGATGAAGCTTCTACAGCAGCAGCAGCAGCAGCGGCTCCTCAGGCAAGCCCAGACGCGACCTTTCCAACAGGTTTGTCCCGACCAGCAGTGTCCTCCTCCACGTTTCATTAGCTCCTCTAGCTCGGGATGAGAGTGGGGACGTGACAGATCCTTGCTGCATGTGCACGCCTGTTTACCTGTGCGAGCGAGTGCACGTGGATCTCCCTCGTACAGGTTGATACGTGCTTCTCCCCCCTTGTATTTTACTATTATCGTGGATCAAATAAGAACTTGAAATGTCTTAGGGTCATTCAAAGTATGCCTCAAAACAAAAAGAAGAGCTAATGATGTTCTAGTCACTTGGAAGCTGCAGGACTTTTATCCTTGAAGTGACCTTCTCTGAGCACTCATTCCCTATTATAGTTATCACCATATTCCGTACTCCTTTTAGCTCTACTTTCACGTATTATCATTTGATGTATTACTTTGAGGTTGTAGCTCTGAAGCCCTGATGTTTCCTACGTTTTCTCCTACAGTGCCCTGTACTGCACAGACTCTGTTTTTAGTATATACTTCACAAGATCTACAGTAGGCAAAGAATACATACACTACAAGTGACAGTCAGTATATGGATATCTTTAACTCTTGATTTATATTATTTCTATTTTTATGCCCTATAACCCCATTTTCTATAAATTTTAAAATGATAGTGATTGTTTAACATTGGTGGAAGTCACACGAAACTTAGTATAGACTCATAAATAACCCACCAATCTGTACAGATATGTTAAAGTAAAAAGAGGGAGGTGAGAATGTGACTTTTTCTTCCAGTTTCTGTACACTTTTTGTGTTTTCCAGTTTTTCTTAGAACAATTGCACTAGGGTGATGCTGACGATAGCCGCTAACACGATGAGAGCACGCACTTTTTGCCAAAACGCTTCTGAGAACTTTAATGTATTGATTGTCTTAGATCTCATAGCAACCCTTGAGTGAGGTACTTTATGATCCTCAAAGGAAGTAGCCAGTCTACAAGTGTATCCTGCTCTAAGAACAACCACAGATTTTCAAATTAGCAAGGAATTCTAACGCTTTTAAAAATATTCTTTGTATTTTGAGTAACTTTCTAGACGTATCTCCATTGTACAACTTGTGGCACTTCTGCATGAAGTCCACTTAGTGATTTTGGGGATGGGAGTGGTAGGGCTAGTTATGCAGTCTTAAAAATGGTTCTTTTCCTTTTTTTAATTTATTATTTTTTTCTAACCTGTGTTATAAGAAGGACAGGAGAGAGGAATCTACTTTGAACCACATGAGAATACAAACAACAGTCACTACATGCTTGTCTCCCCCTGAGCTCTCAGGGATTTTTGATCACTCAAACTCCCTGGGTGTCAGGAAACACGGGCCTAAGTTACTTCTTACACAGAAGTGATGAAGATTTGATTAAAATCCTTAAGAAGCCTTGATTTTTCTCTAAATAAGCAGCATGTTTGGAGTCATTTAAAACCTCAGTGGGATTTTAGCTCTTCTTGGGGATGAACGAAAATAAGTTACATCACTGTTTCAAATCCTTATCAAGAAAAAATTTACTGGAAGTTGAATAATTCTTCTACTAGAATGAATTCAGTTCCCTTTTAAAGTAATTTAAGCCTAAGTAAAATTTACCTTCCAATAAGAAATGTTTATTTTTTCCTATCTACCTTTTTATCACAAGGTAGAATTTGACTTATTAATAGCCCACTTTCAATCTATTACTGCCGGATTCAGTTTTGAATGTCTCTAATTGGGCAGGAGCTCACTGTGTCATTTATAGGTGAAACACCTGTCCTCAGAAGTTCACTTCCTGACACAAGCCATGACAAGCTATTTCCCCTAAAGCAAAAAAAAATTTTTTTAAAGGGGATTCAATAGAATAATCTTCACGTATTCAGAAATATCCTTGCATGTTTGGAGAAGGTAGACTTACGACCTAAAACGTCACTGTAGGACACCATTACTCACAACACTCAAAAATACCTGACTCTATTCTTTCATACCATCTAGGGTTGTACTGCTGGTACCAATAGGAATTAACTGATAATGCATTCTTTTTTTTAACTGATTCTTTTGTAGAAACTCTGTCACATGTTGGATTTTTCTTTTCTTTCCTTTTATCTTGCTTTTTTTTTTTCCTTTTGAGAAGTCAGGAGTTCTTTCTTCAAGTAATAAAAGCTCAACTTCGTAACAGTGATTGTACTGGCATACCTTGTTTTACTGTGCTTTTGCTTTGTGGCACTTCACAGATATTACACTTCTTACAAATTGAAGGGTTGTGGTAACCCTGCATTGAGCAAGTCTCGGCACTGTTTCTCCAACAGTATTTGCTGACTTTGTGTCTCTGTGTTACATTTTGGTAGTACTTGCAATATTTCAGACTTTTTTATTATTATATTTGTTATGGTGATCTGTGATCAGTGATCTTTGATGTTATTACTATGACTCACTGGAGGATCAGATGATGGTTAGCATTTTTTAGCAATGAAGTATTTTTTAAAATTAAAATGTACTTTTTAAAAGACATAATACTATTGCACACTTACTAGACTACAGTATAATTTAAACATAGCCTTTATATGCACTGGGAAACCAAAAACTTCAAGTGACTCTCTTTATCGAGGCATTCACTTTATTGCGGTGGTCTAGAACCAAATCCGCAGTACCTCCAAGGTGTGCCTGTATAATAGTCACCTCTCCTTCTCCCCCATATTCTTTCTTTAACTGTTGAAACTTGCTTTAGAGTTTCTGAAGGGCTTTCAGAAGCAGACATGTTTTTTTCTCCCTCACCATTCTTGAAGTGTTGGATAATTGAGAAAAATAGAATTCTGTAAAGGAAGAGAAATGCATACGTGGTGCAGTCACAGGATGGAGTGGTCCTCCGTAGAGTAGATGAGACTTGTATGTAGCATCTGCTAGAGTGCCTGCACCGAGGAGGTTCTGAGGGAAATGTTAGCCCCTTTCCTCTCTCCCAGTAGATCATGGATTAGTATACCTAGAATCTAGCTAAATATGGTATCGTGGCACAAAAAAATTCTCCTCATGGTAATCTTTAAAAATCTAGAATAAAGGCAGAATTATATGAAATATAAGGGCTATTGAGACAATGTTTTCATATATGATTCTGGATGCAATTCGTTGTTTTTCTAGTAAGCACTGACCCATATCCTTCATAGTAAGAAATGTTGATTCAGATTTTGGCAATAGCATCTTCTCGGGTTAAACGCACACACAGAATGTGATTCTCTCTAGCTACATACAAACTTGTGGGGGTTTTTTTTTCTTTCAGTTTTTGGCTTCTTATAGAGAAGATGAAATAGGTATCATTTTCCTCCTTATCCTACAAATTTTCTAATTACAGAATCCATTTTCTTAAATGTAACAAACATGTTGGAGAATTTCAAATTACTTAACCTTCAAAACTTACCTTGGAATTGTAGCAGCTGCTTTTAAAGACTGACCAGTTGCTCCAAGCCTTGGATGTGACTCTAGCTTCTCAGGCTGGTTGTACAGTGACCCCCGGCTGGCCCCCTCTTCTTAGGTCAGGCATTGGGTCTTATAATACTTTGTATCATCTTTCCACCTACTGAGCAGAGGATAGAAATCTATGAGATGTTTATTGAATGAATTCATGTTTTGAGCAGCTATTTCCAGAACCCTGGAGTTCCTTAGTAGCCTTGATCCTTAGCAACCTGATTTTTATCCACAGACTCATCTCGTACCTCTTCCTCTGAGTGCTTCCAGAAACTTCTCCCAACAGCAACCTCTGCTATGGTTGTTTTGAAAACCTAGATGGGGCAGAGAGGGCACACATTCCTGAATTCTGGATACATCTCAGACCTTGCAGAGTCCCCTTAGCCTCTTTACATGTAATGGACAGAGTTGATGTGTGTAGGAAGATCTAGCCTTAGATGGTGCACAATGAAAACTAGAGAACCATTATAGAATAATTCTGATTCTGCTGCAGACTGAATATCAGCTTCAGTTGGTCATGAAATTTTCTGTTATGAACCATCTTATATTTCCTTAGGAATGTATCAATAGTGTCTAGAAAACAGGTGCTAAATAGCATGGATATTGTTAGGTATTGTTAACCAAATTATTTGATGTAGTGACTGTTATTATAATCAGGTGTATTTTCTTACAGCTTTAGTGCATATTAACATGCACAAAGATGTTAGGTGAGGAAACTTGTTGTCATTTTTCTCAGTTGTAGTCTTCATCCAAGGAAGTAGAAATTCTCTCCCCCTCCATTCCTTACTCAGTGTCCCTTATTTAAATGGGATGCAGTATAGTGATTTTGTCACCTTTCTGTGCCTCAGAGGCTCATCTATAAAATGGAGCTAATGCAACATTTACTCCACAGGGTTCTTGTGAAATTAATGATTTAACGTCTGTAACAGCCCTTAGAACAGTGGCTGGCTTATAGTATGTGCTTTACTTGTATAATTACATTAATTGTCCCTAATATGATTGGTGTTCAGTGGCCACCAGTAGAAGAGACCAAGAAAAAGGAATGTTGAATATTGTTTAGTTTTCCTAATAGCCATTTTGGTTTCTTAGAGCAGTATGTTTTTACCATCTAAATTCTGTGATACAAACTTTAGAGGAACTGATTCCAGTTTCACTGTTAAAAATATCACTGTAATATTTTATTTTCCACATATCCCATGAGAACTATCATAAAATAGAGAATGCTGGTTATAATAATGCCAAATGCTGCTTAAATTGTTTTTCAGTCACCTTTTTCTTGTATCTAATATTTTTCTTCCGACACAAGGTAATTTCTTCCCCTCCCCCCCCCCCCCCCCCCACCTTATCAGTATTCTAGAGAAGGGGCTTTTGAAGGGAATCTTAAGTTTTGATACAGGAAGAGAACTTAATTTTGTGCCTTGATTTATGATATCACTTTATCCTGATTTCTCCCTTTCAATGCACAAAATCATCTTGTGTTCTTTGTAATAATCAGTGCTAGACAGTTTATTTTGAGAGACCAGTGAAAGATAAAAGATAGGTTTAGCTTAATTTGATTGAGACACATTTGGAAGAAAGCAGTTGATTGTTGGCTACAGATAATGAATCATAAGGATTTTCATTATATTAAAGAGGAAGATTTCTGACAGACAGAAATGATGTGCTCAGTTATAGCTGGTGGTTACTGGTAAGAACACTTGGTTATCTAACCATGGAGCAGGTGCCGTCACTGTGTATCCAAATAAAGGAATTAAGTAACTTAATGAAAGAACACTGAGTCAGAGCCTTCCAGAGTTGTCAGCTCCTTGGCAAAAGTGTCTCTGTAACATCCTGAAAGCATGCCTCTTGGATTGATGAAGCTCATTTAAGTTGAGCAGCCATCCTTTTTGGTCTGGTAATTGATCTACCTTCTGGATATGGTATCACCTTGGAATATCTGTTTCCTTCCTTTTGCTCTTTCCCTCCTACTCACTCTTTAGCAGTGTTTTTCAAACGTACAAGAATAGACAATAATATAGCAAACACTAATGTACTTACCACCTAGCTTTATTAAATAATGTTCGGCCACATTTGCTCTAGATCATTCTTTTATTACATAAAACTTTACAGACGTGGATGAGGCCCCTTGTCTCATAAAGAAAAAGAGGTAATCACTATCATGAATTCCATGTTTTTCTTTCTTATGAATGTCTTTTATATTTTTACTACATATTTTTGCATCCATGGACATAAACATTATATAGTATTACTTTCAGATTTGAAACTTTACATTATGATAGTCTCACACAGGTATTTTTGTACTGTTTTGTAACTTTTTTGTTTTGACTAATTTTTAATTATATCTACTTTGTTTTACTTGGTTTTATGTATTTGCTTGTCCTGGTTGGATACTCTTCCATTATGAGTATTAACATTTATCCATTCTGTTGATGATCATTTCAGTTATTTCCAATTGTTTGTTACTGTTAACCGTGCTACGGTAGACATTTTTGTCCGTGTCTTCTGCACGTGCCGAGTTGTAGGGTACATACGTGGAAGTGGAAATGCGGATTTAATTTTCAGAGTGGTGGTGATTCCCGTCGGTTATAAATGAGCGTTTTCTTTCCTTCACATCCTCCACTAACCCTTGATATTGTCAGACCTTAATTTCCTCATTCAGAGCAGGCGAAATCGTGTTGCGTTACATCATTTTAACTTGCATTTTCTTATTACCTGTGAGTTTAGGCATGTTTTATAACTTTACCAGCAATTTAAGTTTTCCCTTCTGTAATTTTCCTGATTCTATAATTTGAGCATATTTTCAAACTAATTTGGTTCTTAGTTGGTAAAGTTGTACAAAAGAGACTTGTTGAAACAAATCTTGAGTTTTGACAAGAATCTTTAATGCATTGACTCAGAGAAGTACAATTTTCATACATCTCAGTGACAAAATGAACTTAGGAGGACAAAAAACACTGAGCTAGTAACTATGTCCTAAACCCTGTCATTTTGTTCCTTGGGTGGAAACCATGTCCAGGAAAGTAGATGCTCTGCTTATTACTTAATAGCTGGTATTTCGCTGTTTACTTGAATGATAAGGAAGGCACCCATGTCGTTTGCTGACATTATGATTGTGCAACTATCGTGATCTCGTAGATAGTGTACACAGCTTGATGTTTATGAACGGGGAGAAGATAGGGGTAGAGGGCTGAGAGAGTGAACCACTAATACAAAGGTGGTAGTTGGATATAAAGACAAATGAATAGATGCAATGAATTATGTACCTACCCCTAAAATGGTGAGAACAGATATTATTTGCTTGGGAAATTCCTCCTATGATTTCTCGTTCTTAGTATAGTAAAATACTTTTATTTTTTCCATTAGGGTTATGAATTTTTTTGCCTCATCTCTATTTCTGAAATTCAGTGAACAGAAAAATTTTAATGTCTCAGACTAAGTGTCACTTAGAATTCATTCATAAAGATGATTAAGCAAGGGGATCATTGACCTGAGAAACAGGAATATTTTTCCCCAGCATATAGTTCCCTTTTTCTAAATTAGACTCCCTGTTAGCGTGTAAACACCAGTGGCACTATGAATATTTGTTGTCTATGTTGCTTGATTGAACGTGTGGTTAAACTGATGCTCTGTTTTCATTTGCATTTACTGGGGATGGAGCTATCTAATGACATCCTCCAATAATATATGACTTGTTCACTTAATGTCTTGTGTGTTTCATGTGACCCAAATGTCCTGAGCGCTTCTCCCCCGGCTCTGGGCTGGGAAGGACTTGGGCGCTCTTTTGCTTACACCGAGGTGCCAGCATCCCTTAGTTTCGGGAAGTCATCTGGGTCTGATAGCTCCCCTACTTCTTGTATGTCCCTGTTCAACCTCCAGGATGTGCTATTCCATTATATGACTATTGCCGTATTATTTATCTGTGTCCCAGCCTATGGTGGTATTGTTTGGCATATAAATTAATATGAACTCTTAGGGCCTGGGTTTTTTAAGTCTTGACTCCCTGAAACATTGTTTTAAAATGAACTAATTCTTATGTATTTTGGCTACCCACATCATTAGGCTAAACAATCTTATCTGTATTGTCTGCCGTTTTCTTGCTGTCCCCTTTCTGTAGGACTTCTGTAACTCTGCTGTCTCCCTTCTGGAAGACTTTGACAACATAATGGTAACACCCCTGCTGTCTGTCATTCCTTTTACTTTCTTTTTTTTTTTCTTTAAGTAAACTTTTATAGCATTATTCTTTGAACATCAGAATGAGAAGCAGGTTATTCCCCTCTAGCTGGTAATTATTATAGTCTTCATTTCACTGTTACTCGGCTTATGTTTGAGACTGTAACACAGAATCATGAATGCATCGACCATGTTCACTTTAACGGAATTTATTTCTGAAAGTTGTCCCCTTTGATTGCCTCATGATTTTCATCATATACGTGTATGGTATCGAAACCAGTGGACGTTCATGGCCTGGGCTTGGGAACATAGGCCAGTTCGTGTACCTTCATCTCAGTCCCAGTTTTGAACCCATCTGTTCCCGAGCTCTCGCTTCTCTCTGCGATAACTCACCTCATTAGTAGAGGAACGCATGGCATGCTGACTCACAGGCCAATGCAAGATAATGAAAACTGTGGTTATGAAACATGCCCTTCTCATCACATCCCACTCACTGGTTCTTCCTAAATTCTCAACAGAACGCATCATCTCTATTTTCTTTCCGGTATGGAGAAGGTGTTTTTTTTGAGCATAGGTCTTGTGCATGCATGTCATAAGACTTCATCTCTACTGCTTTGCCTGGGCTAGCGAAGAATGCATGTTTTGCATTAAATTACTTATAGGTTTCTGTATCAGCTAGCCAACCCACAACATAACCCCAAGAAGCATTAGAATAAAAAAGAGCACATATCTCAGATGTGAATGTAAGTCAACTCGTTTCACTGCCAATTTAATGGGTAACATTTTCTATACATTGGTGAAAATATCCTTAATGGCATATACAAGCTTTGAAAATATCTCAGTTATGAAATACTGCCATATAGGCAATTTCTTTAATAGTTCTTTCAACAAAGGAACGTTTGGAGACTTTTCTGAAGGCAATCAATTTTTCTATCAATTTTTCTTGACACTTGTACAGAGAGCAGGCGAGGTTTTTGTTTTTAAAAAAACTTGAATTAAACGATCAAATTTAAAAATATCTTTCAGGTAGCTTATGTTTGCTGTAGGGCATTTATTGTTCAGGTGATAATGTAATTTGAACAGAATATAATTTGCATCTGCCATTGATTTTACTTTTTAAAAAAATAGACACAATATTTTGTTCATCAGGTATTTAAAGTCAAAAGGTTATGTGATCTATATATTCATTCAAATAAATGGAAATGTGTATATATATCTTTGCTGTCCTTTTCACCATTCTTATTTTTCTTTAATATTCTCCAATATCAGGAATTTAATGAATGTGTATGTATACTCAACCAATCAATATGTTATATTCCTCCTTTATGGGCATGTTAACAGAATATATTGTAAAGGTTCATTATTGTATGAGGTGTGTTTATTTCAAAATGCATCAGGTTGTTCCAGCAGTTAATGTTACTGTTAATCGATTGCCAACCAAGTTATATTTGATGGAAAGCTTTGTAAAAGAATTAAGCATAACTGGTCAACAGGACCTCTTTGAATTATAGAATTTTCTGTGTATCTATTGTCTGCAATCAAAATACACCGGTATAATGTGACGACCAAAACTTGGGGTTCACGCCATTTGTTGTTTAACCTTGGGCACCATTACCCAGTACCTTCCAAACCAGTCGTCACAAGCAAAACCCTTTTTGCTAGTTGACTCATAAAACATTACCCACTGGTTTTCATTGGGTGACTTTTATTATTATTCCTAAATCAGCATTTTCAGAAACAGAGTCACAAAATCTGGTTGTGGTTTTTCAGGCACAACTTGTCTCTCTACTTGCAACCCTTAAACACTATTGGAAAGTTACTAAATAAGGATTTGAAAAAAACTCATTACTAGTGAATTGAGTGGATAGAAGATCCCTGATTCTGAAATGCTGCTGATTGTAGCTGTCTGCTAATTGGAGCTGTAACCAATTCTCCTTTAGAAAGAGACCCTCACATTTTCTCAGTTGACTGAGAGAGTGAACTAATGAAGAGAACAAGACCCAGAAGATTGAAAATTGTCTTTGAGGATGATTTATCAAAAATTTTTTTAACTTACTGGATCTATTCATTTCAAATTATGCAAGAGGTTTTGAGTCTACATCTCTTTGAGCTCAGATGCTTCTCTTGTCTAATTAAAAATAAAGCAGTAAGAGAGAGAATTGTTCTTATAAAGACCAGGAAGATGAGTCAGTATTGAACAGCACAGCTTTTTAAAAAGTTTTTAGGAAGTGGAAATTTTAGAAAATATAATAGATTTCTGTTTCTTACCCAGAGGCAAGCCTAAAGCAAAATGTATAAAAACAAACGAGAGAGACCACATGTAGGAATTTACCCTGGGTAGCAATGTAGAGATGGGTTCATGTAGCTATCAGAATTTCCCAGTTAACTGTGGCTCACTCTCTTAGCACGTGTAAGTTGGGTACCTGAGCCAGGGGAGCTGGAGCCGGAGCACAGTGTGGCCCCTGGCTAGACACAGATATTCCCTCAGAAACCAGCCTCCTTTACAACCACAAAAGTGTGAAGTTAATGTTGCCTCTGATTGTTGCAGTTAAGCAGAATAAATCAAGAGGGGCAATTGAGCTACTCTCCAGGTATTAATGAAGGCAGAAAGAAGAAATCATTAGAATGACAGATGCTAAAAATTAAATTAAAAAGTGAGTTTTCAAAACAAAAGATGGTACTTAAAAATATGGGGCAACTGGAAAGCACTTGGTAAACTAATTTATCCTGAAATATAAATCTCAGTTTACCTCTGGAACTCTTGTTTAACAGATAAACTAAGTTAAATCTTAGATCTTAGGTTTCCTCAATAGATATTTATAGAGCACTTACTATATGCCAGACACAGTGCTAGGAACTGATTTAAAAAAAAAAAAGTCAAAGCTTAGATAGTTTTCAGAAAATAACAGATAAGTGGATTATGTACGACGCAGGCGACCGTAAGTCACAATTTGCCAGGCATGGTCTCACTTTGCCCCCGTTCTCCTGGCCTGTCCCAGTTCGGATGATACATTATATAGTCCCTTCCTGAATGCAGCAAAACCATCCCTACTAACATTTTAAGACTCTTACTATATTTAGTTTTCTTACCTATTCCCGCATTATGATCCTCGTTTAGCATCTGTAAAATCTTTCAAGTTACTAAAGAACTTCTTGGTCATTCATTCCTTACTCAACAGATTGAACTGTTTCTACAAATTGAAATAATTTGTTCCTGTCATTATTCTGGGAAAACCAGAGAGCAGGAGGAGGTCATTTCCGTTTGGGAGAAGAGATGGGTATTTTTCATTGAGGGCAAATATGACGATAGAAGCCCTTGGCGAGCGCTGCTGGCCAACGTGAGGTGTTTGTGATTTCCTCAGGGAGGGTATTGAATGTTAGAACCCTTACCTACTGTACTTAAGTAGCGAATGGTGATGGGAGGGAATATAGTCTATTTACAAATAAATAGTTCACCTTTAGACTAAAAATGGTTCACTGAAGAGTACATGAATTTTAGAGTGTAAAACTGATTTGAAAATTTTCACCCCTTTCTTCTTGCTTTTTTTTCAAAGTTATAGTGTTTTTCCTTGAATGTTAATTTTGTGATTTTTAAAAATGTACATGTTTTTTAATTCGTATTTCTTAAATTTCCAAAATCTCAACTGTTCTTTGTCAATAAAAGAGTGTTGCCCAGTAACTCAGATCCACCACCACATATAAGTCATATATATATAGTTTGTTTCCTAAGGTTCTTCAACAAGCAAAGGAAGAGTAAAGAGTTAAAAAACATCTGTTTTATGTATCCGCATGCCTCTGTCACAGGCACATGGCATCTTGTTTCCCTCTAAGGCAAAAAAGGGCGTGGGTGTTTTAGACTACTTAGGGATCTCAAGATTCTAACTCACAGAAATAATTCATTTTTCTTTTCTTCTGTAAAAATGATAATATACATATATTTATCCCCACCAAGAGGCACAGCGGTATATGTTTCAGGGACCTTGGACAATGCTGTCGAGGAGCACCAAGTCGAGGAGCGGCATGTAAAGATCTGGTTGATTTAATGACTCCCTGGCTTAATGTTTGGAGGATCAAGGGCCATTTGGATACTTTGGGGCAATACTTGTAGGCTCCAGATAGCCACACTCCCGTGGCATGAGCTCTCCGAGAGGGAGTTTGGGGTATTTTTCTTAGACTTAAGCAAATAGGGATATAATTGCACTTAGATTAATCAGCTAAAGGCTCAGAGTATCTTCATGGTACCCTACGCTGGAAAATTAGATTCTTGTTGAAGCTGTTACATGTAGATACCATAGTAGATGCTCCCAGAAATTTGTGTTTGGTCCACGTATGGGTGGATAGCCACCTTCGGAGAGGCCGAAGTTTCTTAAATGCCCTCGAGTGATTTTATGTGGGGATCAGAGAAAAGGCTTCACCGTCTGATGTATACGTTTCATTTCAAAATCTCATTAACAAGTCTTAATAAAGAGTCTCCTTTTGGTTTCTTATTGGGGTGAGTTTACAAGGCTCTATGTCCCTAAAGAATAAGCACCAAATGAAATTTTAAATATTTTCATCCTTGATATCACATATGGAGGCATCTCATCATAATGGAAGAAACCCTAGGCTTTGGAGGCAGACTTACCTGAGCGCTCATGGCTTAGCCAGGTCTAGCTGGGTGAGTTCGCTAAGCTACCTAGGCTCTTTGAGCCTGGCTTTTCCTACCTGAAGAAAATGGGGATGATGTCCCCTCCCTGCAGAGTTCCTGTGAGAGAATGGGAATAAGAACAAGAAGCCCAGTCCCTGGCACATAATAGATGCTTAATAATTGTTGGTGTTCTCCCTCTTGAGCTAAATGTTTATACCTTTCTCCCTGCCAGACATATCTGCACTACTTTCCCAGAACATTAAAATTGGTTTTTAATATAACTGTATTTTAGCACTTAAAAAAAACGAGGATATCTGTGATATAAAACAGTGGTGAAATATCCTAGAATAAACCCCATTTCTTTGTTATTAGTAAGTCCTGAAAAAACCAAGGGGTGGTCGGAAGCTTGGCCTCCTTCTGTGATTAATACCGCAAGCTTCCATGAAATAGGTTCTGCCGCCAAAATGTAAAATACATACAGCTGCTCTTAGGAATATATTTATTTTTCCTCAGGCCAAAACATGTATTAAATTAAGACTGGTGAACAGATGTTAGTTGGTTTTATTTTACATTGTAGCTGGTTAGAACTGTATTTGATATTAACTTATTATACATTTTAATTGATTATATTGATTATTAGAGTCATAAGAGATCCCAAATTCATCCCTTGCATACATGGCTAAATAGGCAATTCTTAGGTCCCTCTGAAGAAACATCATTAAAAAGTCATGAAGGTAGTATATGCCATCTGCGTGTACCACGTGTTCTCTTACTTTATGGGCACAGGATGAGGCAACTCTGTGGTTTCAGATTTCACACTTAGAGACTCATGCCTTTTACTCTAGAGGGACATTTGTACCCTGGAGTGTACAGGGAAGCTGACTCAGAGCCTCTCTGATGAGCAGACCATTGATTATTTTGGCTTGTGTTTATGTATGTGTGATCATTGGGGACATCTGTAGTCGTCTTTGGAAGAAATAATAAGTGCAGCAATCTCTACTGTTAATAGGAAATTGAGGAGAAATAGTATTCAATGCAGGTTGGAATCTGCAAGTGTTGTTCTCACATAGGGTGCGGTGTCAGGGGTTTTGGGGGGTAATTAACCGGGAGCTCGGATCATGCCCTTGCTGTTATGATCAAGAGCCGCCTCGGCTTTGTCTTCCAGGGCCAGCCGGGGGACCAGGCTGCTCTCTTTGCTGCTCAAGCACGGCCCTCCCCTCAGCTCCCCCAGTATCCAGGTCTGCAGCAAGCACAGGTACCCATGTTTGCTTTGTAGGTGCTGCTGGGATTTTTAATGCTCTTTATTTGAAGGGGGGAACTAGGTAAGTAGGGTATCAGTTCCCTCATGGGGTATAGAACTTAGTCACTTCTGCTTATAGATTATAATTGACATTTCAAAAAAAAAAAGCTTTTCCAGTGATTATTAAACAAGTCTCAGGATTGATTAAAGGGCATGAAACATTTTAGGAAATTCTTGAATCAGAAATATCAATTCATACCTTTCTATTAATGATGATGGTAGATATTGAAATGACGAACAGTCCCAGCCAGGGTACTTATGTTATAATGTATAATGATGTAATTCATGATTGAATTTATGATATTCAAAGATAGCTTCGAAGAGGAATCCTGGTAGAATAAGAAGATAATTGGCCTTGGCATCAGACCTTGACAAAACTCCTGACAACCTACAAGCCGTGTAACATTGTGCGAGTTACTCTGAGTCTTGGTTTCCTTCTCTGTAAAATAGAGATGAACATTGTGGGGGTTTAAGACAACCTATGGAACTAGCAAAGCACCAGATAGATACACAGTAGTTATTCAGCAAATGATAGATTTGCCTTAATGTGATGCAAATCTTGAGCTATTTTTTCTAATAGTTTTGTCATTTCTGCTTCCATATCCTTGTACTCTATCCCTCTCATAATCAGGAGGCCAGGGATGTTGGCAAGGCCTCTAGTTAGGCCAGCGGTTCATACTGTGTCCACAGCTGAAAGGAAGGCCAAGGTTGGCCTTCACAGGCACCGAGCCACACGGCCTGTATCCCTGCACGCTGCCTGCAGGAAGGTCATCGTCCCTCACTCTGTCTTCCAAGTCAGAGCCATTCAACTACCTTAAAATGTGGGACTTTGAGGACCTGCAGAGCAGTCCTCCTCTATTGTAATCAGCACTCTGTTCTGTAAATTGTAGATAGTGACGCAGCAGAACCTGGAGCTTTTCATTTACATTGGGTGTCAAGATTTGGAGAATCAGCCACTCATATATTAACGATTATTGGTAGAGTGCTGAAACAGGCTGCAGTCCAACCAGAACTAGAGATTATTGAATAGTCACCAATGACACCCTTATTCTCTGGTTAAGGTAATTGATTGTTTCTGTTGTTGTTGTTCTTGCTAACTGGTTGGTCACTACAGACAAATTCATTAGCTCCGAGGAAGTGTAGTTACATACAAGGAAAGTGTACTCCATGATTTTAATTTACATTGAGCATGAGTAACTCTTCTGGTTAATTTTGGAAACAACACTAATGATGCTTGGGATCTGTTGAACATTGATGCCATCTGTGCACTAAAGGTAGAGATGCTTGCCTGATTATTTCTGTGCAGAAACCTGCCCTTCCTTTCCTCAAAATAAGCAACTGAGCTTAAAACTGATCTCTTAACCAAGTGAGGATTCCTTTTGCTCTTTAATTGAAATTTCTGGTGAATCATTATACAAACAGCTCATTGTATAACTTTCGGGCTCTTCTCTCTGCCTCCAGAGTGATCTTCCTCATATTTTGAGTGAAAAAGAGTCTTTGAGGAACGGCGAATTTCAGGGGACTCCTCCTGGCTTTGTTTTTGCCCTCGATATCTTAGCGATAGGAAAGCTGGGGGCAAATCAAAACGTTGACTTCCTTCCTTGTGCCTGCCTGCAGACCATGCCCCAGGGCTATACGATGTACGGAACGCAGATGCCTTTGCAGCAGACCCCTCAGCAGCAGGCTGGCAGCGTGGTCCTGTCTCCTACCTATAATTCCAGAACCTATCCGGCTGCGCATTCCAACCCGGCGCTAATGGAAAGACTCAGACAGATGCAGCAGCAGCCGCCGAGTGGCTACGTTCAGCAGCAGGCGTCTCCGTACCTGCAGCCCCTGAGTGGCTCTCAGAGGTGATGCATGTGGAAGTAATGATGGCAGTGGTGGACACTCAAATTCTCGCCTTTACCGTGCTGCTTCTAGGACATGGTGCTTTATAATTGTTCCTATGAGCTTGCATATTTGCATATAATTTTCATCGTCATCTCATCTTCAGCAGCATCCAGATTGTGGTTCAAAAGAAGCAGTGCCCCATCTTGTTTATTCCTTTCAAGTCCCTTATTGTTTGACTCACATCTCCCATAGTATTTGTGTAATATTTTTCAATGATACCACTATGTTAGCTCCAATGTTCTTTTTTTCCTCCTCTTTTAAAAAGGTTTTTTGGCAATAAATATCTAAGATTAAAAATTGTTAATTATCCTTAGCAGTGCCTTACTAGAATATGTTGATCGGAGCCACAAAGCCTGTGATTGCAATACTCGTTGTGCACGGTGCCCGTAACACTTTTGTCACATATCTTAGTTTCTACCTTTTCCACCTCAGGAATGGCTGGCAAAACCAGATCATGAAAAGACTCTTACTCGGTTTTTGCTTTAATTGGATCTTGTAGATGTAGTATATAGTGTATAACCGCACTGTCCATTATAGCAGCTACCAGCCACGTGGGCTATTTAAATTTAGACTAATTAAAGTTAAGTTAAAGCTCCTCAGCTCTCTGTCACACTAGTCACATTTCAAGTGTTCATTAACCACACGTGGCCAGCAGGGCCAGCTTCGAAGGTGTGTGACCTGCGCAGTCACATAGGGCGCTGTGTTTAGAAGACCCGCGTGGTTGATTGTAATGCTCTGTTGTCACCCGCTTGAAATAATTACTGATTTTTGATCAGAGAGCCCTGCATTCTTGTTTTGCACTGAGACCCAGAAATGATACAGCTGGTCCTGGTGGCCAGTGGCTATCTCATTGGACAGCACAGGTGGAGACATTTCGGTCACAGTAGAAGGTTCTGTTGGATGGCGTTGGTCTAGGAGAACTCAGCTTCATGCAGACTGCTGCACTACAGTGGACAGCAGCTGGACTCCCGTGTGTTACCATCAAAGATTGCAGGTCAACTCTAAGTAATCACTGTTTGGAAAGTTGGCAGGGTCGTTGGTAACACATGTGGGAAAATACATGCATTTGGAAAGCAGGCACCATGTTTATTATTTGTCTAATAAGTGACAGCATAGCATATTGCCAAAGATCTTGAACTTCAGAGCCCCGAAGTTCTGGGTTGAAATCCCACCTGTGCCATTTGCTGTCTGAATACCTGTGATACCATGTGTCCCTGGGAGTCTAGGTTACCTTAACCACGGGTCTCTATTGCATTGGAGTTGTACATAGGGATTACTGAACGTGGCGGTTTCTTTGTGAGTGTGTGCAGTGTGCCAGTGGCACTGATTGTAAACATTTGACCGTATGCTTGGGCCTGAAAACAAGTTCTTTATTCTTGACCAGACTGAATCATCAGTCACTTCAGCAGAGCCCTCTGGTGGGTGGAGGACTGGATGCGGTGCTGACCTCCGTGCACCCAAACCTTCCCTCGGTGCCCCTGTCTCAGGACCCAGTGAGGCCCAGACAGCCACAGGTGCGACAGCAGCAGAGGCTCCTCCAGGTATGGAGCTGGGAGTGAATGCGATGTGTGCGGGGTCCTCAGCGGTCATGAGAAATGGCAGACGCTTCAGACTTTAATTGCTGGGACCTAACGGGGGCAATTTAGTTCCAGTTCGGCAGGGGCCTTCCTTTCTCCGTGCATCTGCCAGGTCGTGGACAGAAGAGTGCATTTTGCAGACCATCCTTGCCCTTTCACAAAGGTTCGGGAGGGTAGCTGGATGCCTTTATCTTAAGAGTGTAAGCCTCAGCTTCCTCAGTCGCTGTTTAACTAGAGGCCATGCAATTTGAGTTCAAAATTTCTTACATGTGTATTTTTTTAGAAACAGTCAAGCCATCCAGAGTTTTTGTTCAGATTTCTAGAGGGGTCTGTAATCCAAAAAATTTTCCGCTTAACACCTCTAGTCTGATTGGGCTGCGAAGTTGGAGTTACGTAGGTAGGATACTTCAAAGGGATGTTTCATCCTGTCTCTGGTAGAATCCAGAGAGCTGTCCTTCACTTATTTGTCATAAATATTTGAGTCTCCTAGATAAAGGGCTCCTCCCCTTAACACATTCCGGCTTCTCCCTCCCTTGTTTAGGGAATATAGGCTGTTATGTTTATCTGTTCCATTTGCCTTTATTATTAGCAAGCTTATCCTGTGTTGTTGGGTTGGAAACTGCCTGATGAGTCTGTACAGTGGACTCTAATCTCATCAACAGTCCAACTTGAGGTGCACTGTCCTTTTGTGTATTTCTAAGAAAGGAAAAGAAAGCAGCACCGAGAATGGGAACTCTGGTAGAACTGGGGTACCCAAGGGCCATACTCTTTGTATGAGGTCAATGAGAAATAAACCTGTCATGCAGAAAAGGACAGCAAAGGAACTTGCATGTCTCATCCTTGACACTGGTGGTGGGAAGAAAATATTTGAACCATTAGCTCAAGTGGGTTTGAGGTCTGAATTCAGTGTGACCCAAAAAATTCTGGTTGGCAGTGCCAACACTTCGACAGACCAAAGCCACCACAAATCTTCAACAAAACTGGGCTTCACAGTTATAAGATGCCATGAATTGCATCCCAGTTTTTGCCTGTTAAAACGTGGAAAGAACTGTATCACAAAGTTGAACAACATATGGTAATTGGTTTGGGAGGGAGTGTGGCCTATAGATGGCCAATCCCACTCATTGCATGTATAAAATCTCCAGCGTGGTCAAAAACCCTCTAGTCCTTAATTTTGTCATAAATAAAATGGAACTAATTATAGTGCCCACCTCTTAAATGTGTAGTGAAAATTAAATATGAAAATGCAAGTGAAGTACCCATTTGGTAATATTACCATTATTAGGACTATAAATACTCATAGTGATATTTTCTTAAAATAATTTTTTTCCCAAGTGCTAAGTATATGTTTCAGAATTTTTTAGGACTGATATTTATATTTCTCTCTGTTTTAAAATTTCTCATTTCCAGATCACCGAGGAAAGTTATTACATTGTTTTTTTATTTACCACTTCCTTTCTTACACTAGCATTGTTTTCAAGCTACAAATTTTGAAAACCTTCCTTATTGGTTAACGTGTACTTTTTATCCCAATTAACATGGTGTGTCCTTCTGATAATTTTTGCATTACCAACACATTCCTGGGAGATAAGGAAAAATGATTTGCTTCTGCATCCGAAGTATACTTATTCCTTCTTTGGTGACTGACTACCTCCATAAAGGAACAGATTAATAATTACAAAGTTGGGGTGACTTTTCCTGAAAGGGTTCACAGAGAGCCCAATGGAGAATTGGCTTCCTGTTGCAGTCGCTGTGTTTCTGGTCCATGTTGGGAGTGGCCTGCCCACACCTCAGCTAGGATTCCAAATCCATGACCCTTGTCACTTAGTGAAAAATGCCTTCTGGCAATAACTATTGATTACCGTGCCCTAAAGAAGACAAAGAATTTGAGGGACAGTATGCAAACCGAGTTGGAAAAATGCAGAGGCTGAAAAGAAGTCTGGTGCTGTCATCCTCGAGATGAAGCGTTTGGGTGGAGGAGACTTTAAAGGTCATTGAGACAAACCACCTCTTAATATTTTCCTCTCCTCTGTGATGTTCCCCCTGGTGGACGTCTAGTCTGTGTTTCTTTTGTGACTTGCAAGTGTTTTCCAAGAGCCATGTATTTGAGCCAGCGTTCACGGACACAATTTATGATTTTATGCTGGTAATTTAGGCCAGAACTTCTCACATCTACATCTTCCTTTAAAAAAAAAATCTAAATTCAAGAGTTCCTCTGGGTACCATAGGGAACAAAAAGATAACTAGCGAGCAGTCCTTGTCTCACCTGAGAGCGTAAGGTGGAATGAAATATGTGGAAGGGCAAATGGCATGAAATGAATTAAGACAGTGAGTATAAAGCATGTCCCTGGACAGTGTAGGGTGGTTTAGACTGTGAACGCTGTGACTAGCAAAGAAGAGATCCCTGGGGTTGCAGTAGTCTGGAAGCACACGGAGGAGATTTAGGTCTCCCGCCCTTGAAGGAGGAACGATATATTTGGGAAGACAAAGACGGAGGAGGCAGGTGTGTGTCATCCTTGTTGGAGCAGACTGATTAGATCAAAGGCCTATGGGGGGAGGGAACTGGAATGACGGACGTCAACCTCCTGTTTTCACACGTATAATTCTTTTTCTTTCTTTCCAGATGCAGCAGCCCCAGCAGTCCTCGCAGCCCCAGGGTCAGACCCTCGGTCTCCAAACCATGCAGCCTCAGCAGCCTCTGGTAAGGCCTGGTGTTCTGAAACCAAACATGTGGCTTTCTTCTTCCTTTTTCCCTTTTTTTTTTTTTTTTTTTTGCTGGTGTTCTTTAAAGGCAGATTGCATTTTTCATGTCCCGTGAGATTGTTAAGAACTGAAAAAGCCTAAATATACCCTAGCCGTTTCTCCCCAGCACTTCATCAGAGTAGGGTTGTGTTACTGTTGTAGTCAGTATATTTGTTTTCCTAGAAGGTATAAATAAATCTTTGGGGTTCAGCAGGTTATGTAATTTTTCCTCTTTAAATTTCTTCGGACTTTTCCGTTCCGTGGGCTAAATAGTTATATTGAGAAACCAAGTTTTATTCTGAACAGTGTTAGAATGATAACTTAGTATGGATATGTTTAGAAGATTATCTTAACTTGGCTTTGAGTTTTCACTATAATCCCAAAGAAGCGTGAGAGTACTTTCTAAAATATTACTTTACTGATGTAAAAGAAACTCCGAGTCTAGCCAGTTAGCATTTGCTGCAAGAATTTTCATGTAATTCATTTCATATAATTTCATGAAATTTTCATGTAGTCTTATAATTTGCTTCTGTAGCTTTGTAAGTCAAATTTCGAAATGTTATATGCATAGCACCAATCAACGTGGTCCAAGCCTCAGTACTTTTTACTTTTGCTGGTGCCATATCCCTTCTTTATTACTTACCTGCTACTTGTCCTTAGATTGCCTCTTTTCCTATTTCCTTAAATAAATGTTTTCTAAAAAGAAGCATTTGCTCACTACTCTCAGTGGTAGTGGTCACATCACTTGTCACGCATTGGAAATAAATGTAAAAATAAATACCGACTCTGCAGGGAGCTCAGCAACATGAGTTGAGTGAGTACCACCCCTAAGACGAGCTGTGTTACTGCATGTGTCTCACACTTTGGAAAATGCTGACGTAGACTCTTTCCAGGACAGGATTTGAAAGATAGATGGTTTTTCAATTTGTAGTAAAGAAGGAACAGTATGGCCCGGGCTATAGTATATTAGCAGGGATAGAGTAGAGTTAGGCGGTAAAGGGCTGAGAATGCCCAAAAAGGACTGGAATAGGACACCTTGAGGATATTTTATAAGCCTCTGCCTTGGCCATTTTGATCTTCATTTTTAAGGAAATTCTTCCTTATCATGAAATGTAATCGTTATTTTGGGTAGGATAAAAAAATAAACATTTGATTCTGTCACAAAGTTAAATTTACAGGACTAGGGTAGAAGTTGCCTTCAGGCTTCTTCGTTATGATTGGAAGCAGAGGATCAGCTTATGCAGAACTGAGGGGAGACCCTGTCCCCATGCTCCGCTGGAATTAAGCATGTCTCATACAGCAGAATTTAGTACCTTTCTACTCTCCTAATAGTGTCATAAATATTTAATAATTTTTGGTGTGTAGCGAGTATATATCGCACATTCAGTTTTGACTTCTAAGACAGTATTGACATGTTTTAATGCACTAGGTTGTATTTCCCTCACTGGCTTAAGACACTTCCATCCCAGGGCCTGAGTGGGTCAGTGAGGTCAGGCTCACGATTGTTTCCCAGTGTATTCATAGGAAAGTAGTTCCAGAGAAACAAAGACCTTCATCCACGGTAATCGTAATGGATAGTAAAATGCACACTAGGCTTTTTATGGCTTTTTAATTTCTTTTAAGCAGAAATTTTAAAAAAGCTGCCTTGAGAAGCATAGTGTCTTATTTTGATATTTAGAGCTATATATATTTTTTTTTTAATTTTTTAACATCTTTATTGGAGTATAATTGCTTTACAATGGTGTGTTAGTTTCTGCTTTATAACAAAATGAATCAGTTATATATATACATATGTTC